>NW_007726216.1:149232-194038 GCF_000696425.1 Galeopterus variegatus | reverse complement strand
TATTGACAAAATAAAAATTAAAAAAATAAAAAAAAAAAAAAAAAAAAAAAAAATACTTAAAAAGGTAAAAAAAAAAAAAAAAAAAACAGCATGCTACTTAATGACATATGGGTCCAAGAAGAAATTAAACAGGAAATCAAAAAATTTCCTGAAACTAATGAAAATAATGACACATCATACCAAAACATGTGGGATACTGCAAAAGCAGTACTAAGGGAGAAATTCATCGTATTAAATACTTACTTAAGAATGGAAAGATGGCAAATAAACAACCTAACACTTCACCTTAAAGAACTGGAAAAATGAGAACAATCCAAACCCAAAGTTAGTAGACAGAAAGAATTAAGATCAGAGCAGAACTAAGTGAAATAGAAACCCGAAAAATGATACAAAAGATCAATGAAACAAAATGTTGTTTTGAAAAGATAAATAAGGGCCGACCCCGTGGCACACTCGGGAGAGTGTGGTGCTGGGAGCGCAGCGACACTCCCGCTGCGCAATAAAGAAGATTGAAGCTGTTATCAGAAGGCTCCCAACAAAGAAAAGCCCAGGACCAGAGAGGTTAACTGCAGAGTTCTACCAAACCTTCAAAGAGGAACTGATACCAATTCTCTGCAAACTATTCCAAAAGATTGAAACAGAGGCCATTCTCCCAAACTCATTCTACCAGGCAAACATCACCATGATACCAAAACCAGATAAAGATACATCAAAAATAGAAAACCACAGGCCAATATCCTTGATGAACATAGATGCAAAAACCCTCAATAAAATACTAGCTAACGGAATACAGCAACAGATACACAAAACTATACACCATGATCAAGTGGGATTCATGCCAGGGATGCAAGGTTGGTTCAACATATGCAAATCAATAAACGTGATACACCACATCAATAAAAGCAAAGACAAAGACCATATGATCATCTCTATAAACTCTGAAAAAGCATGTGACAAAATTCAACATTTGTTCATGATAAAGACTCTCTACAAGTTAGGTACAGATGAAAAGTATCTCAACACAATTAAAGCCATATATGATAAGCCCACTGCCAATATCATCCTGAACAGGGAAGAGCTGAAAGCTTTTCCCTTAAGAACAGGAACTAGACAAGGATGCCCACTCTCACCACTCCTCTTTATCAAAGTGTTGGAAGTACTAGCCAGCGCAATCAGAGAAGAGAAGGAAATAAAGGGCATCCAAATTGGAAAAGATGAAGTCAAACTGTCCCTGTTTGCGGATGACATGATCCTATATATTGAACAGCCTAAAGACTCTACAAAAAAACTCTTAGAGTTGATAAATGATTTCATCAAAGTTGCAGGATACAAAATCAACACAGAAAAATCAGTACCATTTCTATACTCCAACGGTGAACATGCAGGAAAAGATATCAAGAAAGCTAGCTCATTTACAAGAGCCACTAAAAAAATAAAATATTTAGGAATAAAGTTAGCCAAGGATGTGAAAAATCTCTACAAAGAGAACTACAAACTGCTGTTGAGAGAAATTAAAGAGGACACAAGAAGATGGAAAGAAATCCCATGCTCCTGGACTGGAAGAATTAACATTGTGAAAATGTCCATATTACCCAAAGTGATATACAGATTCAATGCAAACCCCATCAAAATTCCAATGACATTTTTCTCAGAAATGGAAGTAACTATCCAGACATTTATATGGAATAACAAAAGACCATGCATAGCCAACGCAATCCTGAGCAAAAAAAGTAAAGCTGGAGGCATAACACTACCTGACTTTAAACTATACCACAAAGCTATAATAACAAAAACAGCATGGTACTGACCTAAAAACAGACACACGGATCAATAGAATAGAACAGCAAACCCAGAAATCAACCCACACACCTACAGCCACCTGATCTTTGACAAAGGCACCAAGTCTACACACTGGGGAAGAGACCGCCTCTTCAGCAAATGGTGCTAGGAAAACTGGATATTCATATGCAGGAGAATGAAACTAGACCCGTACCTCTCACCATATGCCAAAATCAACTCAAAATGGATAAATGAATTAAACCAGATTTTAGTATTAAATAGGGTAGTTAGGGGAGAATGCAAATCAAAGCCACTTTGAGATCCCATCTCACTCCAGTTAGGATGGCTAATATCCAATTGACTGAAGAAAATGATAAATGCTGACAAGGTTACAGAGGTAAAGGTACTCTCATATACTGTTGGTGGGACTGTGAAATTGTGCAGCCTTTATGGAAAATGGTACGGAGGCTCCTCAAACAATTACAAATAGATCTACCATATGACCCAGCTATTCCACTGCTGGGAATATACCCAGAGGAATGGAAATCATCAGGCCAAAGGGATACCTGCACTCTAATGTCTATTGCAGGACTATTTACAATAGCCAAGAGTTGGAACCAGACCAAGTGTCCATCATCAGATGATTGGATAAGGAAATTGGTTTATCTCCACAATGGAATACTACTCTGCTATAAAAAACAATGAAATACTATCATTCATGACAACATAGGTGGACTTAGAGAAAATTATATTAAGTGAAACAAGTCAGGCACAGAAAGAGAAATACCACATGTTCTCACTTAGTTGTGGGAGCTAAAAATAAATAAACAAATATACAAACAAATAAAGGGGCGGGAGGAGACGCAACAATCACAACAGTTTCTTGAACAGATATGATGTAGTGAGGGGGAGGGAAGGGTAAAGGGACATGAAAATCAAGTACAATATATATTGAGAAGTTATATCTTAAAAGAAAAAGAAAAAAAAAGATTCTGTCATCTTAGTACAAGGAAGAATCAGAATCAAGACACAAAAGAAAAAGACCAAAGCATGAGATATTAAAGCAAAAAAATACAACAGCCAAAATTTAAAATTCAGTGGATGAATTTCAGAGTAACTGAGAGCTGAAGAAAGTATTAATTAAAAGGAATATAGGCTAGAAGAAATTATTCAGAATGAACCATGGAGAAAACGAAAAAATGAAAAATATAGAAGACATGGTAGGAGAATTAGATGAAAGAACGTGAAGATTTAATGTACGTTAATTGGGGTCCCAGCAGAAGAGGGGAGAGACATTGAGTTAGAGGCAATATTTGAGGAAATAGCTGAGAGTTTTTCATAGAATATTTTCACAGAATTTTCACCAGACAAGTCTATCCACAAATTCAACATTCTACTGAATCACAGCAGGATAAATAAAAAGAAATCCACACCTAGACATATCATAGAAAAATAAAGAGAAAAATCTTACAATAATCAGAGGTAATAAAAGGACAGAGTATCTTCAAAGGAGTGATAGTTTGACAGTGGGGAATAGAAATCAGAAGACAACGGAATGGATGATGCATTCAATGAGCTGAAATAAAGTGCCATCCAAATAATTCTATACCCAGAGAAAATAATCTTCAATGATGAAAGCAAGCTCAAGATAAACACGAAATGAAAGAGTTTGTCATAGGAGACCTACACTAAACAAATTTCTAAGGATATTTCAGGCAGGAAGAAAATGATCCCACATAGAAAGTCAAAGATGTAGCAGAGAATGAAAAGCAAAATAAGACATAAATATGTGGGTAAGCCTAAATAAACATTGACTATGTAAAACAACAATGTCTTATGGGATTTTCAAATATAGAGAGAAGTTTGATAAACATTAACATATAAATCAGGAAGGGATAAAGTTTTTAACTTTATTTTATATCCTAAGCTCCTTGCATTGGCTTAGATAAGAGTAATGAGACATTGATATTACACTTTGATAAGTGCATAATACATGTTATTTTAACTAAAAGAAAGGAAACACAGTGTCTAAGTACCAAACTAACTAGGGGAGGAAATGGAGTGATAAAAACAATCACTCAAGAAAGAAGAGAAAATTAAAATGAAACGGAGCAGACAAGACAAGCAAAGTACAAAATAAGATAGGAGGTTTAAACTCAAATATATTACTACTGTGTGCCAGAAGCATGAATGTACAAACACGAACATAATAAATTATAGTTTATTAAAAGAGAATGCCTATAGGAAAAAAGTATAATACAGAGGATCTGGAAATTCTAAAGTGGGTGTAGGACAGATTTTAGTATTAAATAGGGTAGTTAGGGGAGTCCTCCTTAAGAAGGTGATCTTTCAGCAGACTTCTTCGCTTTCTATAAGCGACCTGAAGGCACATACCTCCAGCCACAGCTCTTCTACTACCTTTGTGGTAACCATTATTTTCAGCATAGGTAACCATTATTTTCAATATAGGTAACCATTGTTTTCAATATATTGTTTCCTTCCCACTTCTACCACCCCTGTTTCCTTGAGGGCTTCCAAGAGTTCGTTCATCTGCATTTGCCCTGATGATGAAAAGAGCAGCAGTGCTACCATTAATTGGATACCTAATGTTTATCAAGCATTCTACCTTTTGCTTTGGCAAAAGGTCTCATGCAATTTTCTAAACAGCTCCAGAAGACACTATTATTCCTGTTTTACAGACAAGGACATTAAGACTTCGTTAATTTTAAAATCTTACACAGTGTCCCACAGTTGATAGATTGCAGAGCTAGGATTTTGACATGAAATCTGCCTGACTGTAAGGTTTGTAAGCTTTCCTTTATCCATGCTGTATCTTGTGCCAGCCACTATTGCCAAGGATAAGGAAAAGTGAATTTAGAAGGATAAAGATTCTGTAAATACTCAGTAGATGCTGTTAAAGACACTCAACAAGCATTTGGCTGGCTGAGGATTCATAGAGGAGATTTTATGATCAAGGACCAACTACGAAAAATGCACAGAAAATTGGATTTACAGACTAGAGTGGAAAGCCACTGCTTGGTCATTTTCAACAGCTACATCTCCTGTCATCTTTTTGGTCATCTTCTTCTTTGCTTTGGTTTGTAATCATTCTTTTTTTATTGAATCATCCTAAGCATGTCCAAGAAATCTTTTTCTTTATTTGTAGACAATGCTGTTTTCCTGTCTCATTTCCTTTCTCTAAGCTAAAATGTTCTGATTCTGCATCTTTTACTGTATGCGGGGTGATTTTCCCCAAGTGACAAAAATTTTAAGACTAGGAAACAGGCAAGTTGAACAACCTTGTCCAGGCACAATGGTTTCAAGGAATTCTTATGCAATACCTTATTCTATCAAACCAGCCATGCTATACACAGAGGAAAAAGATCTCCCTATCACCCTACCAGGAGTACCCTGAAGACCTATGATTAGACTACTACTGAACCACTTGGTTTTCCCAAAGCTCTTCAGTCTCATTTTGGGGGGAAAAGTAGTGGGGTTGGGGAAGAAGGGCACGGTCCTTAACAGTTTGAAGAGTAATGAGAACGAAGTCTATAGGCTATTAGTTTTTTATTGTTGCACAACAAATTACAAGAAATTTAGCAGCTTAAAACAACACACATTTATTATCTCACAGTTTCTGTAGGTCAGGTGTCCAGGTGGCTCAGCTAGGTTCTCTGCTCAGGGTCCTGCAAGGGTGAAATCAATGTGTCTGTTGGGTTGGACTCTCATCTAGAAGCTCTGGGGAAGAATCTACTTCCAAGCTCATTCACGTTGTTGGCAACCATAAGACTAAAGGTCCATTTCCTTGCTGGCTATCAGCCAGGGGCTGCTACAGTTCTCAGAGCCCACCTGCAGTCCTTGGCATGCAGCCCCTTCCATCTACAAGGCAGCAGTGGAGAGTTTCTCTCACATCAAATCTCTCTCACAATTCAAATCTCTCTCACAATTCAAATGTCTTTCTTCAAGAAATCTCCTTAAAGTCGACCATCTTTACTTAAATAAGTTTATTTTTTTTAAATTATACCATTCCCATTAATGGGAAACAGTATTACTTGCCATAAATAGAAGGTAACCTTAAGAATGAATAGAACAAACTAAAACGATAGCATTATAAAATTCCAGGTAGGTACTGCTATCTTCCAAATGCTGTGAACTTGGGAGCTATCCTTACTTAAAAATAACAACAACCCCCCGACCCCCCAGAAAATAGAGGCTATGTTCACTGCTAATGTTATATTAAAACTGAACAGATTTTTCTCAAAGGTATTAGAGTAATCAAAAAGACTGGAAAAAAGACTATATAGATAATTCTTTCTATTTATTACTGTTTGCTTAATGATTTGTTGGGGTACCACCTAAAAACACAGTCTACCACAATAGCTGTCACATGCTTGAAATATTACTTTAAGCTCTAGTTAGAAATTTGGTCAGAAAGAGAAGAGGTATAGGGTTTCCCTAAAGGATTTTAAATACTGTGTCACAGTAAAATCAGTTAAGAACAAACAAATAAACAAAAAGAGTACAATCAGACCAAAAATGAGTGTGGTTAATGAATTGCCCTGAATTCAGATACAGAGAGCTCAGAGCTTCCAAAGGCACAATGACCATATGTACAAGTAAACCATGTACATCTATCGTCCCATTGCTGCCTTGGACACAATATTATTCTGCCTTGCTCAGACTGAATTCCTTTATGCGTTCTTATAAGAGATATTATTGTGCACCTAATGGAGCTGGGCGGTATGATCACTGAGATCAGGGGTAAGCAAACTACAGACCACAGGCCACATCCAGACTGCCACCAGTTTCTGTAAATATGGTTTTATTGGCATACAGCCACATTCATTCATTTACATATTGCCTATAACTGCTTTTTCACTACAACAGCAGAGTTGAGTGGTTGTGACAAAAACTGTATGGCCAGCAAAGACTAAAATATTTACTATCCAGTACTTTACACAAATAGGCTGCCCACTCCTCACTTAGATATTCTCAACAAGTGTTGATCTCAACCACATAAAACATTCAGAGTAAAGGTTTCAGATTATGCTAAATGACTGTTTCCTATCGTTTCAATTCCGCCTTACGGGTGAACTCAGTGCATCAATTCTACTGATACTGCACTACCAGGATTATCAGAGTCTAGATCTCACAGAACACCCTACCTGTGTTCCCGCTGCTCTTCTTAAACACTTCTCACCTCATCATCAAGAGATAATCTAAATACAAACTCGGACCACCTCTTACGATATTGTTCTTTCTTAAAAAACTTTATTTTTCAGAATAGTTTTATATTTTCGGAAAAATTACAAAGATTATACAGAGAATTCCCATATACCACGTACCCAGTTTCCTTATTAGCATCTTCCATTATAATGGTATATTTGCTAAAATTAACGAACGAATATTGATGAATCAGCATTAACTCAAGTCCATTCTTTACTCAGATTTCCTTAGTTTTTACCTAAATATCCTTTCTCTGCTCCAGGATCGCGTCCAGGACATGACATTTAGTTATCATGTCTCCTTGGGCTCCTCTTGGCTGTGACAGTTTTTCTCAGACTTACCTTATTTTTGATGACCTTGACAGTTCAAATCACCTCGTGAGACTAATCTAGAATAATCCTGTATAAGATGTCTAACACATTAGCTGAGGCCATGGGTTCACTCCTTATTTCTTCCTGCAAATACTGATCAAATATTTCATGGTTGAAGAGTAAAATAAATGAAATGCTTATGGAAAATGATTTTGTCAGAAGTAATAACAAACAAGAGGACTGAAATGATGCTATTTGAATACTATCTAAAATGCAAACTTCCAGAAGGCCTTCTTACCCAAAATGTTTAGTCATTCTACTACTAATATAGCAGAAAGAAATCAGTATTTTTGACCTTGACCCAACTCTGACTCCACTCAAGGAACAAGCTGAGAAGAAAATGCAAAGCTGGGGCCGGCCCGGTGGCGCACTGCTACAGTGCACCGCTTGGGAAGCGCGGCGGCGCTCTCGCCGAGGGTTCGGATCCCACATACAGACCGGTTCCCGCTCGCTGGCTGAGCGAGGCGCGGGAACAACACCGAGGGTTGCGATCCCGTTGCCGGTCCCGGTCCGGTACGGGGGCGACACTGAGGGTTGCGATCCGTTGCCGGACACGGAAAAAGACAAAAAGGAAAAAAAAAAAGAAAGAAAGAAAATGCAAAGCTAATGCTGACCTTGCTTTTTTCCTTGGAAAAAAAATGAGAATCCAATTATGTCTCCTAGAAAGACACATTTATACTGCTTGGCATTAAATGATTAAAACAAAAGGCTAATACTGAAGTAAAAGGTGAAAAATGCATGCCAAGAACCAAGACTTTAAAACAGTACATCTGTTGTGAAATTCATTATAGGGCTGTAGGCAATAAAAGTTTCCTCAAATATCTTTAACAGAGCCAGGTATAACAGAGGATTAGAAATGAGTTTCACTGCACAGTCCTGTTTTATTTTGGCAGTAATATTATTAGTAAATAATAGTGAAAGCACTAAATAACAAAGAGTCTGTCAGTTGGAAATGAATCACAATTCTTCCTACGGAACACATCAAAAAAGTCATTACCGTTCCATTTATGGAAAAATTCTAGTACTTCCACAGTACATGAATGCAGAGTTACTGTCCTTAATGAGATGGTAGTTCATTACTTCCATATACCAGACTGGAGTTTTGAGCTTATTTTATACCTCTGATTTCCCACAGATGTTTAGCTAATCTGTAATACAAACAAACCAAAGTACTATACATCTGCTGCCTCCATTTCTTGGACTGATAAAATGGATCTCAATATTAGCTAAGGAAATCACATCATGCTAAAAATCTCATCCACAGGTAAATACACTATTGATCAAGACTAATTCTTTTTGAAAAATCACTCAGGTTTAAACCTTAACTCTAGTAGATAAAATGTATTATAGTGGTCATAAAATAAAGATGGTTGTGATAATCAGTCGTATTAGCAAAGGCTACTATTTTAATTGCTGTTCAAGATACTCTTAGCCTTGCCATGATGCTGTTTTTCACAGAACAGAGACAAGCATGAATGGTAACAGATGCTTACTGGTTTGGATTAGTACTTGATTCAAATGTAAAATGCTTAATGTTTCTCAATCTTAATAAAACATTAAATAAACTATCAACCACAGTACAGAATGCTAAAGCCATTAGAGCAAACTTGGATTTTTTTTTTTTTTTTGACCGGTAAGGGGATCACAACCCTCTGCACCACGCTCAGCCAGTGAGCGCACCACACTGGCCATCCCTACACAGGATCCGAACCCGCGGCCTCAGTGCTACCAGCGCCGCACTCTTCCGAGTGAGCCACGGGGCCAGCCCAGAGCAAATTTGTTTTTATTGCTTTATCTAAGATCTTGGAAAGATTCCTACCCTAAACCAAGAAGTCATTGCTTAGCAGGAGAATAGTTTCAATAATGTGCTCTTTAAAAAGTGAACGTCTGTGTTTATAACGTTGCCTAGAGTAGAAGTGGTCAAAAATAAGAAATTTGAAAGCCACCACACTAATTCCTTTTGGTTCTTTCTAAAGTTCCAGCAAGCCTTCTTCACTGCCTCACTAAACATTGTGGCCTTCCTCTCCGGTGGAAGTTTCTCTTCACAACTCAGTTTCTTTAGAGCATTTGCCAAACCACTTTAGCCTTCTTCCTTTCCCACATTTAACTCCTCATACAGAACATATTGGTTTGCTCCAAGACTCAGCCATGCTACTCTCCTAGTCATCAGAAACATCACTACAGGGATACCTCACCCTCACCCCTGAGCCACAATCTACCCCTGCTTATGGTCTCTGACTCTACAGTTATTGAGGTGTTTTAAAGTAAATGATGTTAACAATGATATCAACATAGGGGGAGGTTGGTAAGGAGGACTCAAAGGTAAACAAGAATGCATTTTAAATGAAGCATAATAATCATGAAAGCATAATAATGCTCCCATTTAAAAAAAAAAGCTATATTGGTTAATATATTAATGTATAATGATGAAAAAAAAATAATGTACTGCAATTCTGGTACAAAAGAAACTTACAATGGTGAAAGCCATGACTAATAAAATTTGTTATTTAAAAAAGCCTGATTTTAGAATTTAAACGGAAAAAAATTAATCCCAATGTATATTCATTCAGAATCCCAAAGTATAATCTTTCAGAAAAATAAATACGAAAATGGAAAAAATTACAAATGGTTTAACTGTGTGGTAAAGAAAATTGATCAAGGAACTATATTGGCTTAGCCCACCTGAGCTAGAAAACACTTTCTCAACAAAAAATTCATTAATATTGGTTTAATTCTGATTAAAATATTTATATTTACATCCAAGTAGTCAAAAACCTCCATAGGTCAAAAGTCCTGCACTTATCAAAGAAGCATAAAAGGATTACCTGTTCACAGGTCACCTTTACCACAGTCTTCCAACAAGAGCAAAAAGAATGACAAAATTATTAGTAACAGGTACTATATTAGTATTAGTAGTACAAATTAGTATATTATTAGAATTGCAGGTATTGAGCACTCGCCATGTACCATTCATTTTTCTAACACTTACAGGAATTAACTCATTTAATTCTCATAACAATTGAATAAATTAGGTAATATTATCCTTATGTTCAGGTGAAGGAACTGGGGTACAGAGAAGTTAGATAACTTGGCCGTAGCCTAAGAGCTATTAATGAATAGAGCAATCAGAATTCAAATCCAAAAGACTTCCTTATTCATTAGGCTAGCCCTGCCTCACACCTATATCAAACATAAGCCCAAGGTGTCCTGTTGAAGTTATCTAATCTTCATCTCTTCTATTAGAAGTAAAAACTCACCTGTTGTATACATCAGGAAATTTTTACAGATTTCAATTGCTTTATATGTTCAGTGTGCCTTTGTGTTCTGTAGTACTTTGAGTTTTCTTTTTAATTAGTACATAGTAAGTACCGACTTATATGATAGGAGAAAAATACTATATATGTACTAATATCCATCAAATCAAAATTTGTAGACAGAATCTCTCCTTATATTCAATGTTTACTTTAAAAACAATTTTCATACTTACAAAAATGAAGTTAACACTGCATATTGATTTAGTCTCCTTTCTGCTGAAAGATTACACTATTAACTGGCACTGAAAACATTTTAATTGGTTAGAAGCTGACACAGAACTAGAATATCAAAAATATTTTTTTGGAGTAATTCTACAAGAATGTGGCAGTAAGAATTCTACCAGTATCTTGTAGGCAAATAAACTACTAGAGGCAAGTCCCTTATACCATGTGAGGACAAAGTATTCCTCCCCTCCAGAGGGGCTCCATCTTGGAAACAGAGATCAGCTCCCGCCAGACACCGAACCTGTTGGTACCTTGATCTTGGACTTCCCAGCCTCCAGAACTGTGAGAAAATTAATTTCTGTTCTTTATAAATTACCCAGTCTCAGGCATTTTGTTATAGCAGCACAAAATGGACTAAGACAATGTCCTAAACTTCTGAGTGCATAATCCTTAAAGAAAATGGAACCAATATTCTCTGAGGCATATTTTGGGAGATGCTATCCTAGAGCCTCATTTGCAATCTAGAATATACACATATCTGTAGAACCAAATTCAGTTCAGAACAGATCAAATAAAATATCAACAAAAAGCACAGCTACCAACTAACAGCACATTTGATTGTTAGGGCAGGAAAACATATTACAACATACAAAGATAACAGACCCTACAGAGTAAAAGAGTAAATTCTAACAAATCACTTTTATTCAAAATCAACAGGGTTTAAGGTCATTAGAATATAAAAAGGAAAACACGGGTTATGATATAGAATATGTTCATTACGTGGACTCAAAGTATTTTCAAAGAACAAGATTGTGATACATTAGATGTAGGCTAAACACATAATACTCCTACTCCAAAGAACAAGTATTTATAAGATTGACATTCTCCCCATGGTTTTTGGGAACAGTCTTTCTGTTGAAGTGATTATATAGATTTGGTGGCAACATGAAGCGATTATATAGGCTTCCTGCTAACCTGAAGGCAGCAGGGTTGGCTGAGCCTACACTAAACAATCAGGACAGCATTTTGTTAACTCTTCTACCAAGCACTGAATTGGGGGTATTTGATATTAAATATAATTATATACGACGTATGTGATTTGAAATGTTCCCTCTATTTGTATTAATGAAAATGGCAAGCTATGGGATGTTAGTTATAAGTGTTTCTAAACTTTTATCGGCATGCTCTAGATGGCAGGGACAAGTTTTTAAAAGTACCCTTTCTATCCTACTGAATAGAATATTTGTCTTAGCAATAAGCCTCTGCTGCCTGAGAAAGACATGTTCTAATGTTGTATGGGAGAGTACTCATTCCCTTGAAGAGGGGTTTACCTTTACTCATGGGCCCATGTACCACTTGGTAACCTTTCCCTTCTGCCTAAACAGCAACAAGAAATTCAAGTACTTGAGAAGAATTAAGGGCCGGCCCGGTGGCGCACTGCTACAGTGCGCTCGTATAACTTCGTATAATGTATGCTATACGAAGTTATTACGTGTATGCATTAAAGGAGTATCATGTATTCAGAATACCTAAAGGCAATTCAGAGCTAATGAGATCCTTTCAAAAGATGCATTTATGCACAGGTTACTAAACTGCTAATTCCTGGTAAATGGGAACACCCCAAATTCTCTACAGTGCGCCGCTTGGGAGCGCAGCGGCGTTCCCGCCGAGGGTTCGGATCCCACATACAGACCGGCCGCTCATTGGCTGAGGGAGGTGCGGACGCAACACCGAGGGTTGCGATCCCTTTGCCGGTCCTGGTCCGGTACGGGGGCAACACTGAGGGTTGCGATCCGTTGCCGGACACGAAAAAAAGACAAAAAGGAAAAAAAAAAAAAAAAGAAGAATTAAGATAGTCTCTTTTCCTGGATGGGTTTTAATTTAAATGACTGTATATTACATTCATATTTAAGATACCCTCTGTAACCACAAACCTATATTCTACCTTTTTACCAGTGACTAGATGACTAGATTTCTTCTTGCTATGAAAAAAGCACTGCCACTTATACACACCTACCTACACATCTCTCCCAGATCATCTATCAGTGATAACTAAACTTTGCCCAGATGATGTAGAAAATATGCTGACTTCCTGAAGGAACTGACAGTCAGATGACAAATGAAAGATGAGGGAACCTTGCATCTGAAGCATGCCCTGTTGGCAGCATTATCACAGGTGTTTGGTCAAGTCAGCCCTCCTCTACTCTGACACAGGCTGTGGTTAAGACTCAAAACATAGACTGAAGTCGCTGACTATGTGGAGATGATGGGAATAGTACAAATGCCCGAGCATATCTATGAAAATATTAGTCAAATAATATTTAGTTCTAATTATTCTTCCAATGACATTTTTAAATTCTATTTTAAAATATGGAAATCCTGTGCAATATCCAAATGCTTATTATAAATATAACTGCTCTATTTGTTTATTCTTTAGAACTGAATTTAGAATTCCCAAGTAAATCACCAAATGATCAAAAGATTTACTAAACTTCTGACCTCACCAAAGATAATTTTAAATATCAAAGACAAAAATATCCAAATAAAATGACCTTACCTTACAGAAATGAAAAATCATAGCTCATTGTCCTGAACCCTCTCTCTCTCTCCCTATGTATATGTATACACACACACACACAATGTTTTTTTCTATACATACATGCCTATAATAAAGTTTAATTTTTAAATTAGGCACAGTAAGAGATTAACAATAATAACTAATAATAAAATAGAACAATTATAACAATATACTGTAATAAAGTTATGTGAATGTGGTCTCTCTCAAAATATCTTATTGTATATAATATTTTCAGATGGTGGTTGTCCATAGGTAACTTAAACCACAGAAAGTGAAACTGCAGATAAGGAGGGACTACTGTATATAATTTCATTTATGATTACTCAGCAAGAAATCAATTTTTCAGCTAATAGTATTAAGAACATGAAGAAGGATTTCCTGTCCTGAAAGCATTCATTAGCATTCAGATTAACAGAGACTCGACGTCAGACCTCCTGAAACACAAACAGAAATATTTAGTGAATTCAAGACTTGTGGCTATTTTCAATATGAGACATGCTTCTATTTCAGGGAACTACCATTTCTCAAGTATCCTCAAATAATAAGAATGGTTCCACATCTGTCGAACATGTAAAAATATACAAGTTGCTCTGCTGAATCCCAAGAATGACACCTCGTAGGAACTAACATAAGGCATCACATGTACTATGCTCACACATCTTTATGAGTAGTTTTAGACAACTGTTTTGTCCTTTGCTTTGTGATTTTCAGAGTTACCTCCTCATTCACCCCCAATTTAATAGGTTTGTTAATAATGCCAAAAGTAAGTTCTATTCACTATACAACTCTGGAAACTGGTCCTACTTCCTAGGGTCTAACTTATAATGCTAGAGCCATCTCATTTCATTTGCATAACACTGTCTGAAAGAAATCAAGGTACTTTTTTATTTGTCATTTTTCAGCACTCCTTAAAAAGTGAAGACATTATTACCCCTATTTTATAGATTAAAAAATGGAAGCACAGGAAGCACAAAGAGGGCTTCTAGTAATGTTTCTGGACTTGGGTGCTAGTTAGGAGTGTGTTCAGTTTATAAAAGCTCATCAAGCTACATACACTTATGAGCTGTATATTCTTCTGTATGTCATGTCATGCTTTAACAGAAAGGTCAAAAAAGTAAAAAAAAAAAAAAAGAGTAGAAATTCTGATTCCAAAACATCCAGCGACTTGCCTAAGGTCAGTGGCCCAGGCCTACCCAGATGCAAGACATGTGACTCCTAAGTATTTTCAGTGGTCTACATCAAACTGCCCATGCTGCTCTCACTGTTAATCATTTCCTCCCACACAATCTCTTATTTATTCTTTGATTATTAAACAAAATATTCTGCCTCATCATCAGAATATGCCTAGAACTTTGTCTTCAGGCTGATTTAGTCTCACATGCAGTAATATATATTCCTACAACATCCAAGCCTCAGCCTAGCTAGGAGATCAAAATGTATTTCACTAATCAATAGCCTTGCTTTGGTAGTTTGACTGCAACCCTTATAATTACTGTATTGTGTACAATTGTTTTTTTAATTATATGATATCCCATTATTCAAATTGTTTAAGTCAATCCTTATATTTTCTCTTAAAATGCTAATAAAATAGAGGGAGAAAATAACCCCACATCTCTTGCATCAAATTAAATTATGGGGAAAGGTTAATAAAACAATAAAACGACTCTGCAGAAATCAGATTTGGTTACATAAATATTTCACATCTTCCACCTACCTTTTCATCCTCATCTCACTACATCCAGCTATACTAATCACAATTATCTTAAAAGATTTGGTTCTCGTCTGCCCCCAATGCCTCTGTGCAAACTTTATACAAACTGTTTCTTCTGCCTAGAAAACCCTTCTTCTTCTCCTATCCCTCTCTACTAATCCTTCAATACACAGCTCAGGTATCTAAGAATTGTTTTTAATTCCCCTGAGACCAAGTTAAGCTCTCTCTCCCCTTGGTGCTCACAAAGCACAGGAATGCAGTATACTAGTAGAAAGAACAGTGAATCAAGAATCACAAAACTCACTGATAAAATATTAAAGCATGTGGTGGAGTTTGAAAGATATCTCTACTCAGAAGGTAGCTCATTCCCCCAATTCTCACTCTTGAAGTAGGTACTGTTCCCTTTTTATATTCTCTCATAGCATCCCTATGGCTTTCCTTCACAGCACTCACCACCACTGAATTATAAACAATTGTTTGTAGAATTATTTAACATGTCTCCCTCTCTACATTGCAAGTTCCATGTCAGAAATGGCAGCTTCTATATTATTCACAGCTGTACCACACCAAGGCCCAGAAGAACCTGGAACACAGTAACTGTTTAATTAATTTTGTTGAACGAATGTTTCCAAAAAGCTCCATGCCATTTTTGGTCACTTGATATGCCATTTCGGTTCACTGCCTCGAAATGATATTCTGACTTAGTATGCCAAAGCTACTTCACATATGCATGCAACTTGTGTTCACAGGCATCATGAAATGATCATACCAACTATTGCCAAACTAAGAAAATGAACTACTTCAATTTATTATTTCCATGTTTACTTCCCATATTAAACTGAATTCCCAAATGGCAGAGACCACATACAATAATGGCAAGGTAGCTAAACAGTTCAGACTCTACACAGGCAAACTTCCTTAGACTCCCAACTTTACCACTCAAGATCTTGGTAACCCTGGGCAAGTGGCCTACACTTCTGTAAGTTTCAGTTTACATATATCCATAAAGTGAAGATAGTACCACCTCCTCTTGGAATTGTGGTTAGGATTAAATGAATGCATGTAAAATATTTACCCTTGTGCCTGGTTTTTAATGAGCACTCAATAAAAAACAACTATTATATACTATTATTAAGCCCTAATGTCTAGTATAATGGCTGACAGTAGGATATGAAAAGTATTTGAAACTTTTTGGAAAATGAGATTCTAATAAAAGCCTCGTACTATTTATTCTCATCTCTGACATGTTAATTTTTTAAAGATTAAACTAAAAGGGAATAGCTTGAAGAAACCTAATCAGGGAAAACTAGCAAGGTAGAGAAATCACAACACTAAAACATCTCAAGTTATTTTTTTTAATTTAATTTAATTTAATTTTTTTTATTTTGTCAATATACAATGTGGTTGATTATTATGGCCCATCACCGAAACCTCCCTCCCTCCTCCCTCTCACCCCTCCCACCCAAGAATGTCCTTTCCGTTTGCTTGTTGTAACACCTTCAATAAAAACTGTAGTTGTTCTATCTTCTTCCCCTCCCCCCCCCGGGTTTGTGTGTGTGTGTGTGTGTGTGAGTGAATTTATTTATTTATTTTTAACTTCCACCAATAAGTGAGAACATGTGGTATTTCTTTTTCTCTGCCTGACTCGTTTCACTTAATATTATTCTTTCAAGGTCCATCCATGTTGTTGCAAATGGCAGTATTTCATTCGTTTTTATAGCTGAGTAGTATTCCATTGTGTAGATATACCACATTTTTCATATCCACTCGTACGATGATGGACATTTGGGTTGGTTCCAACTCTTGGCTATTGTAAAGAATGCTGCAATGAATACTGGGTCTCAGTGTAGTTTTGATTTGCATTTCCCGGATGCTGAGTGATGTTAAGCATTTTTTCATATGTTTGTTGGCCATTTGTATATCTTCCTTAGAGAAATGTCTATTTAAGCTCTTTTGCCCATTTTTTAATTGGATTACTTGTTTTTTTCTTGTAAAGTTGTTTGAGTTCCTTGTATATTCTGGATATTAATCCTTTGTCAGATAAAACATCCCAAGTTAAATAGCATAAAAGATTTTCTAGTAGAACTTGACTTTCAAGACTAATTCTTGGTCTAGGACACTGCCAAAAGGTAGAGCTTATGAAGTTTAAGTCTTACTAAAATTGAATGAACATACGAGGGTACTTCGAAAAAGTTTGTGGAAAAACAGAATTAAAAGATAATACAAATCTTTCCATAATCGTTTTGAAGAACCCTCATAAGGTAAGTACTAGAGAAAGGAGATACAAAAGAATTTACTTTACATTTAGAGGAGAAAATGCTCAGACACCATCCAATAGGTCTTAATGTTGAAGAACATATGAACTATACAAATTGTAGGTTCACTTTCTTCTTAACCATGGTTCCTCTCTCTGTGGACAGGAACCAAGACCCTGGGTGTATTAGTCAGGGTTCTCTAGAGAAACAGAATCAATAGGATACGTTATAATTATATGAGAGGGATTTATTAGGGAGATTAACTCAGGTGACTGAAGAAAAGTTCCACAATAGGCTGTCTATAAACTGAATGCTGGTAGCATGGCTCAGTCCAAGTCCAAGGCCTCAAAACCAGGGAAGCTGATGGGGCATGTCGAGATATCCCTTCTAAGGTGAAGGATAAATTGTTGCATCTGGCCCCTCCTACAACCAAGAAAGAGGCACAGTGCCTAGTGGGCCTGTTTGGATTTTGGAGGCAACACATTTCCTCACTTGGGTGTGTTACTCCAGCCCATCTACCGAGTGACATGAAAGGCTGCTAGTTTTGAGTGGGGCCCAGAGCAGGAGAAGGCTTTGCAACAGGTCCAGGCTGCTGTGCAAGCTGTTCTGCCCCTTGGGCCATATGATCCAGCAGACCCAATGGTCCTTGAAGTGTCAGTGTCTGATGTCCACGGACAGGAGAGAAGAGGATATCCCAGCTCCAGCAGATTTAGAGAGAGCTTCACCTCTTTCCTCTGTCTTTTGTTCTCTCCGAACCCCCAGCGGATTGGATGGTTCTCACCCACATTGAGGGTGGGTCTTTCTCACCCAATCCAATCAGACTCTCATACTAATCTCTGCTGGAAACACCCTCATGGACATGCCTAAAAAGATTGCTTTACCAGGTTTCTCAGCATTCCTTCATCTAACCAAGTTGACACCTGGAATTAACCTTCACACTGGGTAAACTGCATCTACCTGATGGCTGAAATAAGAAAATGGGTGGCATAATATCTACTCCACTTTAACAGGATCACACTGCCCATTTTTTCTTGAGCATTTTATCCACCATTGATTAACTCTCTTCTTTGCAATTATGTCCATATAGTTCTTCACTCATACTTTTTCCTGTCTTTTCCAAATGTTCCTGTCCTTAGAAAATCACTCCCATTAGTCCCAATTTCTTTTTTATGAGTCTAAAAAGTGAATGCACCCCAAGCTGCCCATCAATGCTTGGAATATATCAAGGAAAAGGAAAGACTCTAAGGGAAATTAGTCTTAAAAGCTAATGCCATCAGTCTCTAACCAATTCATAGTGACTCAAAGTTTGCTACTCTTGTTAGGTGGTGGCAAAGCATCTGGTAATACTGTATGCCAGAAGAGGCTATAGTTTATGGAAATATAGGAAATTTCAGGATACGGATGTATGATGGCTTCCCCTTATAGCTTTTGAGTCCAGTCCTACAAGAGACTAAATCAGACTAGAAATTCCACGCCTGCAGCCTTCAACCTAAATTAACTGAGAGTCACATAATTTAAAACTTTAGAGGGCTGCAAACATCAACAGCCTCTGTACCTTCAAACTTAGGAGATTATAAGCAGTTACTGAGAGAAGTAGCTGTCTTAGCGAGAGATGAAACCACAGCCCCAAGCTGTTTTAAGAGTTCTTTTCAGGACAAGGAAGAAAACCAGACAGCAAAAATCAGATTAAGGGTGTTTGCTTACCTCAACACAGCTGGCTATTAATTTAAAAGCTAAAAGAAAGCACAGAGGTCAGTAAGTTGAATTTTCAGGCTAAGAAACCATGTCTAGATATGGTTTCTCCTCCATGGAGCTAACTAAAAGCAAAAAAAAAAATCCCAGATGTTTTTGAGGGAACGATATTGTCATAGAAACCCCAAGACTACCCTGCAGCAGCCAGCAAATATCAAATCTCTAAAATAATTCATGGTCCCAAACCCTTGTCTATAGTAATTTAGCTGAGAAAGCTGTGCAGTCCCCAAGGAAAAGTATGCTCCCAAATGAGCACTTCAGATGGAGCTATGGAGAAGGATGGACGATAAAGAATCTCCAGAAAACAATCACAGGCCTGTCCTGGGGCAAAGGAAGTCCCCCTGTATCAGTCAGACCTTTCCAACTGCTGCTTAGACTCTGCTGCACATTTTGGCAACCATGCCTCCTACCCTGCCTTTGCCACCTCAGGATCCAATTACCCCCATTGTTTCTAGGTTTCCCAATCAGTGGTAGCAGTTCCCACTGTAATTTCTGACTGATTACAGAGCTCTTCAAGGATGCTGGGGCCCCTCACAAATTTATTTCTCAGGCAAAGGAAATTCCCCTAGATAATCGAACAAGGGGCTGCCAGATAGGCCATCCAAGAAGCCAGGGCCAGGAGTCTTTGCTTTTCCTGCTATGTTTCTCATTCTCCCCTTTTATTGTGTGGGAACTTTGCTATAATTATCCTATTGTTTTTCTACCTATGTATCAATAGAGGAGGCAGCAGTTTGTGGGACACTAGACCACAAGAAGCCATGCCTAGACCTAATGGAGAAGACTGCACATTTCCAAGAAACTGAGGACTTAAAAACTGGATATAACAAGTAGAGAAGACTTTGGAGGTGTTTCCATTAAGGAAGAGGTGACATGTTCTTTGTATGAAAAATAATTGAATAAGGATTGGATAGCTAAGGGGCTGTACCACAGCAAAGATTGTTAATTGTTCACCCAATATTCATTCTCTCCTTCTTTCTTGCTATCAGAAGCCCAATGTTGTTTTGTTCCAATGTACTTAAGTAAAAATACATTTCCTAGCTTTGTGGTAGATGAGATGGTCACATGATATGGTTTGGCCAATGAGATAAAAGCAGACTTCACTGAATGTGGCTTATAGGAAAGCTCTTTTAAAGAGGTCTTACTAAACTGGCAGGCACCATTTTGCTCCTCCCCATCTTCCAGCCTGCCTGGAGCACAAATGGGATGACTGGAGCTTCAGGAGCTATCTTGTAACCATGAGTACACAGTAAGGATGGCTGGGAAGAAAGCAAGACAGCACCTAGGTCTCTAATGATATCATGGAGGCCCTCTACCAGCCCTGGAATGCTTAACTTTGGAATTCTTATTTCATGCGAGGAAAATGAACTCATATTTAGTTAGGCCACTATTATTTGGCCTTTCTGTTCCACATAGCAAAATTCAGTTCCTATAACTGATACATACAGCATCCTGTAACTTACTGAGGAATTAGCCAAATCTATTTCAAATTTATGTTAGACAAAATAGAATCTGTAAAAAGCTATATCAGGTTTACTTAGTCTGACTACCACATATTTGTCATCCATAGGTGGACCCATGTCCACTTCAGGCATGGTTAATCAATCAGAGCACTCTACCAACAAACTGGAAATGTGCCAACAAAAACATCTCAGCTCCATGTCTCAACAGCTACAATTGATATTGACCTGGTACCCAATATAGAACCTATTTTCCACTTATATCAACCTCAGTTTCTCTCAGGTCTAGAATTGTAGGATTCTAAGAAAAAATTATAGACCTTTCAATGGTGAATATGTATCAAATAAAGATTTCTACACATAGTTAGTAACTCAGGTCTAATTATATAATCTAATTCTACAACTTTGGATCAGTCACATTTTCTCAAAAAAACTGTTTCTTCATTTGTAAGTTGGAAAAAATAGGAAAACCTACCTACCGGGTACAGTTGATGTGAAGATCATATACAAGATGAGTGTGAACCTTAAGTTAGGTTGAACCTTAGGTTACTATGAACACATAAGTTAAATTTATAACATGTAACTTATTCTTCACAACTAGCATAAATAACTTGCTTCCATTAGGAATACTCAACATCGAAAATTAAATTCATCTCAAGGACATGGTTATATTGACTTGTGTCGTGGTATAGAGAACTCTATTAAGAGTTCATTCTTCTGACTTTACATCAAAGAAATAGTGGACTGGGGTGGGGGGAACACAAAAAGATCAAGGCTATAGTCTAACTGTCTCTAGTGCTTTAATTTCACCAGGTGGAAATAACACTAGCATTCATGGAAAAATTCAGTTTTTCCCCTATTGGGTTAATCTTTTAAAAAGAAAGAAAAAAAAGTAGTTTCATTGTGGCGAGAGGGAGTTTATCACACAAATGTGTATGATGCTCCTTGACTTACGATGGGGCTACATCTTGATAAACCCATAACTCAAAAATACCACAAGTCAAAAATGCATTTAATACTGTTAAACCTATTGTAAAAATGAAAAATCAAAAGTACAACCATCATAAATTGGGACCATCTGTATTCTTTTAAGTTCAGAGAAAAGGGGAGAAATCTCTTCAGTGCTACAGACTGAAATTTATAATAAGGTAAAAATAACTACGCAAGTTTAAAGTCAGCAAATATTTGATTACCTACCAAACACAATGATCTGTCACTATTACAATAGTGAACATACGACCCCCAACCTCAAAGAAAGCAGTTTAGTGACCCTTCACATCCAAGTCTTAGTACCCAAGACAAAAATGTGACTGAAGTTTCAGCACTTAGAGAAGTTTTAGTAATATAAAAAAGGTACTCAATTAACATCTCACTATCACTGGTCTTTAAAGCAGGTGCTACCGTACATATTTCCAGCTGAAGCTCATTAACATTTTCCAAAACTTACTTCAATTTCATTTTCAACACTTTGTAACCACTAGGAGAGTCTAGAAATGTAACTTGAAGAAGCTTGGAAACTGAGTTGACTTGACTAAGGGAAACAGTAACAACGGAGAACGAGTTACAAAGACATCTTTAAGGTCAAGCTTTCTTAGATCACTTTTGGAATACTTTAGACACTGAATATATAAATATAACACGGATCCCAACTACAGAAAATAAAAGGCATATATGTGGATAGCACAACTGATTGCTCTACAGGGGCTATAAATTAATGTGTTTAAATGCTAAAGGACCTTAGTTTTTAAAATGAACAAATAAGGACATGCAAAGAGAGGAAATTTCAAGTTAAAATCAAAACATTCTAGCTAGTTGAAAAGATAAAAGTGTCTTTCAAAAACTTAGCTACCTGCCAGAGATAAAAGCACTAGATATATCTGTCTAATCCATCCTCCTAGTTGGCTGATGTGGATGGAAAAGCCTTAGTAACTTTCTAAAAGCTGCTCTACATAATAGGTATGCTATAACATACCTCTGACACCAGGCATATACACCCACAGTCAGGAGACATACGCTAGAAGCTGTGAACGAAAGTTATTACTTTCTTCCTTGCTATTATTATCCACAATGGCCACCATCTGAGCTGATTTAGAGAGTCATACAAGTAAAAACAGAAGGTTTAAAATATACTGCACAGTCTCCTGCACAAATTTATCTGTATACAGCTACCTAATAAACAGTACTAGATTTTGCAAACTGGAAGTAACAACTTCTGAGGAAAATGGTCAAGAATTAAAACCTGTGTCCAGACATAAAAGTGAAATACTGCATGATCTTCAAGATCAGCTACATGGAAGAGAAATCAGAAGGTAAATTCTTTATCACAGGTACATCCTAAACCAGGCTCTTATAGGTTTCCCCCTCCCTGGCTTCTGACCAGGAGCCATTTATCTTTCTTCTAGGCTAAGGTCTATATATGAGGGTACTTCAAAAAGTTCACAGAAAGATTTGTATTATCTTTCAATTCTATTTTTCCATGAACTTTTTGAAGTACACTCCTGTGTACACACACACACACACACACACACACACACACACACAGAGCAGGCTCAGCAAATATTGAATTAAAAGCTTAACAAACTCTTTGAGACCTATACAAAGCAGTGATATCTTTCTAATTACTTTAAGCCACATCTCTGAAGTCACCACCAACAAAATCATATCTACTGAAACAATCTATTACAGATGCCACATTTCCTCAGCTAATTCCAGGTGAAGAAATGTGACTCTAAAGAAGAAAAAAAACGAACAAAGCAGTAACATCATCTATAGTCATATTCTTCTATTTAAGAAGTGCCAGGACTTCTTGAATTCACAGAAATATCACAACCTTCAATGTCTTCTTTCTCCATTTCATTTTCTCTTCTATTCTGGAATGAAAAAATAAGATAAAAGAAAACCCTGACACAAGGATCCCAATTTAGCCATCGTAATGTCATAAACAGATCATAAAGTCATCTTGAAGTTTTAAACTACACAGCAGCAACAGGTAGCTCCAGATGGTCTGGAAAACTTGGGGACACTGGCCATGTGCTCTACCCATGCTTTCTAGCAAGAACCTCCAATAACCTAAAACTGAGGGGCGTGGTGGGGAGGCTTGGATTTAGTACTTTCCAGAGCAAGGGAAGAAAACTTTAAGAGAATAAGGCAAAAACAAATCTCCCCCATGTTGGTTGGTTGTTGGTTTTAATGCAATGCTGGTGAGTCACTTTGAAATGACTCATAATACAAATAAATGTTGTAAAGATTAAATAGAACCTATCAACACCAAATAATAATATTTTGAAAGTAAAATTTACACAGTGGTCATTTAAAGATAAAACATTTTAGAACTTAAATCCAGCGTTACTGTGTAACAGAATTTCCCACTAGTAACATTTGCTTCATAGCAGCCTCTTAATATTAATCTCATATCTTTCATACAATACTTGGAGTCTAATCACAGCCTTAAACAGTATTATACCCAATATTTCACTAATTGACCTAACATTATGGCCCAGGAAAAAGCAATAATTGTACTGAGAGTTGATTTATTTCAGAGAAAGGTTTACATGAAAAACATCACAATTCAGAGGACTGAGGAATTACCATAAAGAATTTCCCAGTAGAAATTGGTATAACTGATGGGTGGAAATCATGCTTTCAAGTTTGACAGTTCTATAGAACTCTGCTTAATTACTTCCTTGTTGTCATACCCTTTATTAGTAAACTACTTATTAAATGTTTATGTTTATTAAACTGCTTGATAAACTTTACCTCACTATTATCCAAATACAGCCCAGCTGCCCCTTCAAATTTTCATTTGGGAAGGACCTGGGTCCTAAAAAGGGTTCTTTGGGAAATACCCACTTCTTACCCAGTTTCCCAGTTCTCTTTTCCTCCTTACTGTGTGTGTGTGTGTGTGTGTGTGTGTGTGTGTGTGTGTGTGTGTGTGTGTAAAATTCCACTCTATACTCTACCTGTTCTGCCCCAACTCCAATGATCATACTTACCTTCCACTTCCAGGACCCAGGCCCATTCAACCCCTATTCTATTGTTGAGAACCAATTGTTGAGAATTGACACTTTGAAGAAAGCACTCGCTATACTGGAAAAAAAAAAAACTGGCACATTACTTGAGGGTGGAAAATCTATTCAGATCCTTACATCCCTAATCCATACTGAAAAACAAAATAAATTTCACATGAATCAAAGAGTTACATGTAAGAAATCAAAACAAAAAGAGAAAAATGTACGTGAATTTTTACATGACTACCAGGAAGGGAAGGACTTTCTATGCATCAGAACAATCACAGAAATAACAAAGGAAAAGATTGATAGATTTGGACTATGGCAGAAGCTCTCTTAATCAACCTCCACTTAACAAACCTCACAGACTGATCCATTCTCCAGTCCCTCTGTAGAAATCTGATAAATGCCCACAGCATGCTTATTCTCAATGCTGACAGGCTACTGTGTAGCACACCCGCCCATGAGCCCCACAAACTAAGTTATTTACTTACCAATAGTCATTTATGTTTGTTCTCAAATGTGTTCCTGTTTACACTAGTTGTGAAGGTGTTATTATAATCCTTAATTATATGCTACACATATGTTACATCAATTGAATGAGTGCAAAAAGAGAGGAACTGGCTGCAAAGACCAGATAAAGGTGATGCTAAATTAAAATTAAATGTGGGTGACAAAACTGCAAAAGATGTGGGGGAGAGAGGAGGACCTGTAAAATACCTGAAAGGATTCTGCACTCAGATTATAGCTCATTAAGTTATTACTCCACTTTAACCAAAATTGGAAATCATTAACTGATGTATTTTGGATGAGATGTATAAAAAAAAATGTAGCAGATTTCTAATCAATTAGACTTATTCAAAGAAAAGGGTGGCCTAATATCTTGAGGCTTTAAGTTAAATGCTGAAGAGACACATGTAGACATTTTTGGATACCCCCTCCTCAACAGACCAGCTATGAGATCCAATCACATCAAATAAAGAGGCTTCTTTTGTATGATTTTTTGTTTCTATATATCCAAAGTTATCAGAAACAAAATTAAAAAGGAAATTTGAAAAGATATATTAAAGACAATGATAATACATTAGTGTCTTTGATTATATAAGGTTTCCAAAATTTAGCAAGAAAAACACTAGGCAACTAAGAGGAAAATGGGGAAAAAAACAAATGGTCAGGTTTTTTTGTTTGTTTGTTTTTTGTCTTTTTCGTGACTGGTAAGGGGATCACAACCCTTGGTGTGGTGTCTCCCGCACTGCGCTCAGCCAGTGAGCGCACCGCACCGGCCATTCCTATATAGGATCTGAACCCGTGGCGGGAGCGTCGCTGCGCTCCCAGCGCCGCACTCTCCCAAGTGCGCCACGGGGCTGGCCCAAACAAATGGTCAGTTTACAGAAAGAACACAAAAAAAATTAAACATGAGGAAAATGAATACTTGTATTAGTTATCAGAAAGACACAAAATAGTTCAATGAGATAGCATTTTTTTTTAACAGTTTAAGCAATTAACACATTCAATGTTGCCAAACGCACAATGCAACAGATAGGGATACTGTTTGCTGCTGAAATAAAATATGTTAGTAGAACCTTTCTAGAAACCAATCTAACAACGTGTGCCAAGAAGCTTAGAAATATCTATATCCCCTAACCAAGCAATTCCATTTCTGCAACTCCATCCTTAGAAAATAGTCTGAAATATGGATAAAACTTTGGCAGCAAGATACACCTGAAAGTGTTATTTATAACATTTTTAAAATTTGGGGAAAAAACTTTATTTAACAAAAATGATTGTGTCAGGCACTGAGGATGAAGTAGTAAACAAAACAGTTTCAAGCCTCATTGAGTTTAGAGTCTGCTGTCTGAAAGACAGACAAATGATACAACAAAGGGGAAGTCCAACAATAGAGGAATTACCAAATAAATTATGAGATATTCAAATGATGAGATCACACGGCCATCAGAAATTATTTACAATGAATTACCAAAGACATGAGGAAATACTTATCCTACATGAAAAGTTATCAAACTATAAATGGGTATAAAAATATATCAAAAACCTAAGGGGGAAGCAAGACTTCTGGAATGGCAGAGTGAGGACCTTAGTTAGACAAGACCAAGAAGATCTATGGCATTTTAACTTGGGGCTGCTTTGATCCCTCCACAATTCTGTGGCCTTGTAGCTTTTGTGGACACTGCCAATGAAGTGAGCTGACCTGATGTGGAGCTCCAAAGGAAAGCCCCAGGGCCAGGGGTATTGTCGAAAAGAAAGCAATCATCAGCAAACAATCAAACAAGACACCAGTCAACATGTAAAAGGAACATCTGAGGAATGGGACAACCATTGGGAGCTTAAAGCTCTGACATATTTGGGGGGTTCTGGAAGCCTGTGCACGCTCAAGAGAGACTGGAAAGGGTCCCAGTTATCTACTGCTCCTGGCTGACCATGAGGCCCTGCACAAGCAGAAAATGAGAGCCAAAGCAGACTTTACAACTGTCTGAACATTAAGTGCACAAGTGTACTTCAAAAAGTTTGTGGAAAATAAAATTAAATGATAACACGAACCTTTCCATCAATTTTTTGAAGACCCCCACGTATATTCCAACCCATACACAGATTCCCCTCAGGAAAAGACGGAAGGCTTATGGGCTCAAAGTGTTTAAGAAAAACTTGTGGCCAATCATCTGCTGCCCACTAAGCTACGCTGACCTAGGGGAAACCCCTAGGAAGCCAGGCTGAAAAATAAAAACAAGAATTTTAAAAAACTAAACAAAACAAAGAACCCTAGCAGAGACTTCAGTGGTTACACACTTGCAGGAAAGACAGACTAAAGAATTACTCTATGCAGGCCACTAAACAAATAATAGAAAAACAAAAGAAAAAACAACAATAACAACCACCTCTGTCAAATATCAGATAGCTTTAAGTGTGTGGAGTGATTTCTGGGTTTCCTATTCTGCTCCACTGGTCTAAGTGTCTATTTTTATGCCAGTGTCATGTTGTTTTGGTTACTATACCTTTGTAGTATAATCTGAAGTCAGGTAGTGTTATGCCTCCAGCTTTTTTTTTTTTTTTTGCTCAGGACTGCTTTGGCTATTTGGCATCTTTTGTTGTTCCATATGGGAATGTTAGGATTGTTTTTTCTATTTCTGTGAAGAATGTCATTGGTATTTTGATGGGGCTTACATTGAATCAGTAGATCGCTTTGGGTAGTATGGACGTTTTCACAATGTTAATTCTTTCAACCCAAGAGCATGGAATGTCTTTCTATCTTTTTGTGTTGTCTTTAATTTCTTTCAGTAGTGGTTTGTAATTCTCACTGTAGAGATCTTTCACCTCCTTGGTTAAATTGATTCCTAGGTATTTTATTTTTTAAGTGACTGTTGTAAATGGGTTTACTTTCTTGATTTCTCTGTGAGCTCATTATTGAAGAATATAAATGCAACTGATCTGGGGGCATTTATTTTGTATCCTGTGTTAATGAATTAACCAGCTCTAAGAGTTTTTTGATAGAGTCTAGGATTTTCTATATACAGTATCATGTCATCTGCAAATAGGGACAGTTTGACTTCATCTTTTCCAATCTGGATACCCTTTGTTTCTTTCTCTTGCCTGACTGCTCTGGCTAGTACCTCCAGTACTATGTTAAAGAGAAGTGGTGAGAGTGGGCATCCTTGTCTTGTTCCTGTTCTTAAGGGAAAAGCCTTCAGTTTTTTCCCATTCAGAATGATATTGGCAGTATGCCTGTTGTAGGTGGCTTTTAGTATGTTGAGATATTTTCCTTCTATACCTAATTTGCTGAGACTTTATCATGAAGAGATGTTGAATTTTTTCAAAAGCTTTTTCTGCATCTATTGAGATAATCATATGGTTTTTGTCCTTGATTTTGTTGATGTGATGTGTCACACATGTTGACTTTTGTATACTGAACCATCCTTGCATCCCTGGGATGAATCCCACTTGATCATGATGTATAATTTTTTTGATGTGTTGCTGTATTCTGACTGCTATTTTGTTGAGGATTTTTGCATTTATATTCATCAAGGATATTGGCCTGTAATTTTCTTTTTTGTTTTGTCATTATCTGGTTTTAATATCAGAGTTATGCTGGCCTCATAGAATGAGTTTGGGAGAATGGAATCTGTTTCAATTTTTTGGAATAGTTTGAAGAGAACTGGTATTAATTCCTCTTTAAAGGTTTGATAGAATTCAGCTGTAAAGCCATCCAGACCTGGGCTTTTCTTTGTTGGAAGACTGCTGATTACTGCTTCAATCTTGTTGTTTGTTATTGGTTGAGATAAAACCTCACCCCGGTTAGACTGGCTATAATCAAAAAGATGGAAAATAACAAATGCTGACGAGGATGTGGAGAGAAGGGAATGCTCCTACACTGTTTGTGGGACTGTAAATTAGTGCAACCACTATGGAAAACAGTATGGAGGTTTCTCAAACAATTACAATTAGATCTACCATACATTCCAGCAATCCCACTTTTGGGTATACACCCAAAGGAATGAAAATCATGTCAAAGGGATACCCACAGTCCCATGTTCACCACAGCTGTTTACAATAGCCAAGATATAGAATCAACCTAAATGTCCATTGGTAGATAACTGGATAAAGAAAATGTGGTATGTATACACCATGCAATACTACTCTGCCATAAAAAGGAATGAAATTCTGCCATTTGCAACAACATGAATGAGCTTGGAGAAACTTATGTTGAGTGAAATAAGCAGGGAGAGAGCATACCTAGGGATACAAAGTGGAGTGGGGGAAAGTGGGATAGGAAGGGAGGTTGGGGATTAATTGGGTGGGGGACATGGGGTAAAATCACAATTTGTGGTGATGGCATACTGCCAGTATTGATCTGGCCATCACATCTTGGGCATGAGTCATCTTTGTACCCAATGAATATTCATAACCAATAAGAAAAACAAACAAAATTTAAAAAAAAAACAATAACAACCACCTCTGGAGGGATCAGAATCCACAGTTCCAACAATATATTATCTAAAGTGTCCAGTTATTAACAAAAAAAAAGTTGAGACATGCAAAGAAATGGGAAAGGATGGCCAATACAGAAGAAAAAAAAGCCAATAGAAATTGTCCCTGAGGGAGCTCAGCCTTTGGACTTAGTAGATAAAGGCTTTACATTATCTATTATAAATATGTCCAAAGAACTAAAGGAAACCAAGTTTAAAGAATTAAAGGAAAGTATGATGACAATGACTCATCAAATAGAGTATCAATAAAGAGACAGAGTCATAAAAAAGAACCACATAGAAATTGCAGAGTTGAAAAGTATAATAACTGAAATGAAAAATTCACTAGAGGAACTCAACAGCAAGTTTAAGCTGAAAGAAGAAGAAAATCAGCAAACTTCAGACTACATCAATAGAGACTATCCAGTCTGAAGAACAGAAAGATAACTTGTAAAAAAATATGGAAAAATATTGATAGTATATGGTGAAATTACTAATTTTTGTTCTTCATAATAATTTTTTAAAAATTCAGCCATTCACCCATTTATTCTTTCAATAAATAATGACTTATGGCCTAGCATGTGCCAGGAACTGTGTACAGCAGTGAGTAACAAAAATATGGTCCAGGTTCTCATGGAGGTTACTGAAAAGACAGAATGTAGTAAGAAATTACCCAAATATCTAAGAGTGTAAGAGAAGATGAGTAAACTATAACAAAGAGTTACCCACCCAATAAATATCTGTTGAATAAATGAATGTATAGCCGGACAAATATAAAAGAAAAACACAAAGCAAATTAGTGAAGGTCAGGGGTGGGGTATAGAGAAGGGAGGTGAAAAACAGACCCAGCACAATTCCAAGTTCAAGGTCATTCAGAATTCAGTAGGGAGCTTTATAGAGTAAGGAACCAAATGTAGACAGACAAAGGTGGTTGGTGGGGGAGAGATGCTCAGATTGAATACCTCTCAGGTAAATAAGCTGAAAGACAACCAGAAAGTGCCTAGCACTTAAAGCAAGGTAATAACAAAGTTCATGTCAGTACTTGCTTTAAGTGGGATTCCTAATGATATGTGAGTTACCTAGTTTATGTACAGTACATTGGTTTTCATTTAGATTTTGTTTCTTTTTTTTTTTTTTTTCCCTTTTTGTCTTTTTTCGTGACCAGCAACGGATCGCAACCCTCAGTGTTGCTCCCGCACCTCGCTCAGCCAGTGAGCGGCCGGTCTGTATGTGGGATCCGAACCCTCGGCGGGAGCGCCGCCACACTCCCAAGTGGAGCACTGTAGCAGTGCGCCACTGGGCCGGCCCTAGATTTTGTTTCTAAGCAGCATTAGTGAATCCTTGAAATGACATAGCCTGCCTACGCTCTATCCTATTGTTCCTGGTCATATGCTAGCAGAATAGTCTACATATCAGGACCACTAGGAGAGGGAAAGGTAGACATAGCATCTAGAAGGCATGAAAACACCTTTCTAGAACGTCAACAACTTAGTGCTAGAAACATGCTCAACTTACTCTTACTTTGCACATTAATTTGGATAGCCCTGAAAGCCAAATATTTTACCAATGAGGAAACCAAGAAATAACTATCTATTCTGACGCTGCATGAGATGCATTATGGATAAGGAATAAGCAAGAATCAAGAAAAGAGGAGAACTTCTCAATTTATCTCCCAGAAGGACTTTGCTGTTATATTTGAAATTATTTTTCAAGTCACAGAAATCTATGATTGAAAATAAAAACATGTTTATTTATTTAGTAATTCTACTATACTCCAGACATTATATAAATACTGGAGATATTAAAACCCTGGTTCCTACCTTGGAGAAGCTCATATTCTAATGGTAGAAGCAGAGTCCAAGAAATATAAGTCCAAGAAAAAGAGAAGGTGTCAAAGGAGGAAGAAGTGTTTATTTTTTTATTTTTTATTTTTTTGTCTTTTGTCTTTTTCCGTGTCCAGCAACGGATCACAACCCTCAGTGTTGCCCCCGTACCGGACCGGGGACCGGCAACGGGATCGCAACCCTCGGTGTTGCTCCCGTGCCTCGCTCAGCCAGTGAGCGGGAACCGGTCTGCATGTGGGATCCGAACCCTCGGGCGGGAGCGCCGCCGCACTTCCCAAGCGGTGCACTATCCAGTGCGCCACCGGGCCGGCCCGAAGAAGTGTTTCTTTAAACGTAGCTAAATGAATACAAGCATTTATCTAACTCCCTCTACAAACCATGAGAGAGTGAAGAATTAGAAAAGATATAAACCAACAAGATCAAGAGAGTAGAGGAGAATGATAGCAAAGAAGAGATGTCCACAAAATCCAAAATAAAAAGCATTTGGAAGAGAAGTAACTGAGTTGGTTATATCTTTCTTCTTTCGCCAAGTACCTGCAGTGGGGGAATCTAAACAGTAACAAGTAAACTAGTTCATTCCTGAGGGGCCAAGAAAAGCAGAAGGTAATAGCTTAGGAATTGCAGCTTCTAGGCAAATTTGAGAAAAATAGGAATTTTTTAAAAAGGTGATGGGGTGAGAAGGGGACTGAAAAATCCTTTAAAAGAAAGGATTCTTTCCCCCCAATCAGAGCATCTGGCAACTGCCCCTTCTCTATAGCAGAGCACTTAAGTTACTCTCTGGAGAGGCTGAATCAAAGAGTCAGGAACTCAGGAACACCAGCCATAGCTGAGAATAGAAATGGGATGCCTTACTAAAATGAGAACAAGAAGTAAAAAGTCTGTGCAGCCAATGGTGAAAGATCCAGTCCTTTCCAGGATGAGCTGTGAATACTAGATGTGAGCTTATTGCCCCCAAACTCCCTCCCACAAGAGACTCAAGAATTCCTATTTTGAAAACTGACTGGTTTATGAAAAAATAAGTCATGGAAGGTTCCTCATAAATACCCAGGTTTTCTTCCAATCACACCACATTGAGGCCCATCACTCAATAGGCCTCATGGATGAACATTAAGTTTCCATTCAACTTTTCCTTAGTAGAAACAGCTAAAGATGCTTGAGGAGCACCACTAACATGACAGACAGGTACTAAAACTAACAAACAGAGGAAAAGAAAATCAGTGAAAACAAACAACATAGGGATAAGAAAATGTCAAAATAATTATAATTCTATTTCCCTTCTCTTTCTTTTCTTTTTTTAAGAAAATGTAGTTTTATCATTTTTTTACATTCTAGGATGTTGTTGTGGAGCAGTTGGGCAGTTGGGAGGGAGGGGGATCCCTTCTCTTTCTCTTTGAGGACATTGGATATAACACCCAAGAAACAAAATCATGAAGCTATATAAAAGGAACAAAGAACAACAAAAAACCTCTTTAAAAATATATATTTTTTGATACTACAGAAATGCTACTTTTGTTTTTGTAGGTTGATTTTGTATCCTGCCTCTTTAAAGAATTTGCATATTAGTTCTAACAGCTTTTCTGGTGGAGTCTTTAAGAATTCTGGATATATAAGATCATATCACCTGCAAAGAGAGAAAATTTTTATTTTCTTCCTTTTTGGCTTGGATGTCTTTTATTTCTTTCTCTTACATAATTGCTCTGGCTAGGACTTCCAGTACTATATTGAATAGAAGAGGTGAGAGTGGGCATCCTCATCTTGTTCCTGATTTCAGAGGAAAAGTTTTCAACTTTTCAATGTTAAGTATAATATTAGCTGCAGGTTTGTCATAAATGGCCTTTATTGTGGTGAGGTACATTCCTTTTATCATGACAGGATATTGTATTTTGTGAAATGCTTTTTCTGCATCTATTGAGATGATCATATAGTTTTTGTACTTCATTTTAATGTCACATTTAGTATCATTTAACAAGTGATTTGTTAATATCACATTTATTGATGTGCATATGTTGAACCATCCTTGCATCCCAAGGATAAAGCCTATTTGACCATGGTGTATAATACTTTTTTCCCCATTTATGCTGCCAAATTTATTAAAAAGTAAATGAAGTGTGGTGATAGTTTTTAAAGTTAATTTGACAGTTATTAAAGGAAAAAGGTAATATCACTTATTTAATAAACTAAATGCTTATAAATTATAATTTTAGAGCTCTGTGGAACTTTAGAAATTACCAGAGCCAACCTCTTCCCATTTTCCCATTGAAAATACTAAAGACCAAAGGGGTGAATTTACATTGTCCACATCAGACAGTAACATTGTGAGCTACCTGTACCATCAAGAAAGGGGGGTACCATCAAGAAGAAATCAACCACAGAAAAGAGAGTCCCTTCAGATATATCACATTTGTTACACCAAGCATGTACGATCCTTTTAATATGCTGTTGAATTTGATTTGCTAGTACAGTCATCCCTTGGTATCCACAGGGCATTGGTTCCAGAACCCCCCCCCAAGCCCCCCCATCCATCCTGCATAAACCAAAATCCACAGATAATACTCAAGTCCTTCAGTCAGCCCTAAGGAACCTGCGTAAGTGAAAAGTTGGCCCTCCATATACATGGGTTCTGCTTCCCTTGAATACAGTATTTTTAATCCACAGTTGGCTGAAAAAAAAATCCATGTATAAGTGGACCCATGCGCTCAAATCTGTGGTGTTCAAGGGTCAACTGTATTTTGTTGAGGATTTTTGCATCTATGTTTGTCAGGGACACTGGTCTGTAATTTTCTTTTCTATAGTGTCCTTGTCTAGCTTTGATGTCAGGATAATGCTAGCCTCATAAAATGAGTTTGGAAGTGTTCCCTCCAAGAATTGGCATTAATTCTTCTTTAAATGTTTAGTAAAATTTACCAGTGAAGCCATCAGGTCATAGGCTTTTCTTTGTTGGGGGGCTTTTGATTGCTAATTCAATTTCCTAACTCATACTGGTCTGTTCAGATTTTCTATTTCTTCATGATCCAGTCTTGATAGGTTATATTTTTAGGAATTTATCTACTTCTTCTTAGTTATCCAATTTGTTGGCATATAACTGTTCACAGTATTTTTTTATGATGCTTTGTATTTCCCTGTTACAAGCTGCAATGTCTCCTCTTTCATTTATAATCTTGAGTCTTCTCTTTTCTTTGTCTAGCTGAAGGTTTTGCCAATTTTATTTGACTTTTTCAAAAACCAACTCTTACTTTCATTGATCTTTTCTATTGCTTTTCTAGTCTTTATTTCATTTATTTCTGCTCCAATCTTTATTATTTCCTTCCTTTTGCTGACTTTGGGCTTAGTTTGTTCTTCTTTTTCTAATTCCTCAAGGTGTAAAGTTAGGGTGTTTGAGATTTTTTTTTTTTTCTTAATGCATTGGGTTTATCACTATAAATTTCTCCCTTGGAACTCCTTTTGCTGCATCCCATAAGTTTTGGTATGTTATGTTTCCATTTTCATTTGTCTCAGGTATTTTTTTTATTTCACTTTGATTTCTTCCTTGACCCACTGGTTGTTCAGGAGCGTGTTATTTAATTTCTACATATCTGTGAATTTTCCAATGTTTCTCATTCTTGATTTCTAGTTTCATACCACTGTGGTTGGAAAAGATATTTGATATGACTTCAATCTTCTTAAATTTGCTAAGACTTGTTTTGTGGCCTAACAAATGATCTATCTATCTATATATCTCTATCCCAGAGAATGTTCTGTGTGCACTTGAAAAGAACGTGTATCCTGCTGCTCTTGGATGGCATATTTTGTAGATGACTGTTAGGTCTATTTGTTCTATAGTATAGTTCGAGTCTGCTGTTTCCTTATGGATGATCCGTCCATTGTTAAAGTGGGTAATGAAACCACTGCTATTATTGTACTGCTATCTATTCCTCTCTTCAAGTCTGTTAATATTTGCTTTATATATTTGGGTATTCTGATGTTAGGTGCATACATATTTACAATTGTTACATCATCCTCATGAATTGACCTTTATCATTATATAATGATCTTTTTTGTCTCGTGTCAGTTTTTGACTTACTATTTTGCCTGATATGAGTAAGATATAAGTATCTGCTCTCTTTTGATTACCCTGCTCTCTTTTGATTACCATTTGCATGGAATATCTTTTTCCACCCCTTCACTTTCAGCCTGTGTGTGTCCTTAAAGCTAAAGTGAGTCTCTTGTAGACAGCATATAGTTGGATCCTGTTTTGTTTTGTTTTGTTTTTAAAATCTATTCAGGTAACTGTCTTTGGATTGGAGAATTTAATCCATTTACATTTAAGGTAATTATCGATAGGTAAGCACTCACTACTGCCATCTTATTGTTTTCTGTTTTATAGTTCCTTTGTTCCATTCTTCCTTTCTTGCTGTCTTCCTTTGTAATTTGATGATGTTATATATGCTTTGACTCCTTTCTCTGTGTCTTTTGTTTATCTACTATAGGTTTTATCTTTGTGGTTATCATAAGGCTTATATAAATCATCTTATAACAGTTTATTTTAACCTGATAACAGCTTAACTCTGACTGCATACAAATACTCTATACTTTAACTTCCCCCCATATTTTATGCCACTGACATCACAATTTACATCTTTTATGTATTGTTATTTTTAATACTCTTCTCTTTTAGCTTTATGTTTAATCTATAGGGGAGGTCTCTGGACTTCATGGATGTGGATGTTCATTTACCTCTCCAGATTTGGGACATTTTTTGTAATCATTTCTTTAAATAAGTTTTCTTTACTTTTCTTTTTCTCTGCTCTTTCTGGAAACCCTATAATGCATACATTGGTTCATTTGATAATGCCTCATACATCCCATAGACTGTCTTTACTTTTTTTCATTTTTTTATCTTTTCATTTCTCTGACTTGGTAATTTCAAATGACCCATCTTTGAGCTCATTGATCCTTTCTTCTACTTGGTCAAGTCTGCTGTTGAAGCTTTCTATGAAATTTTTCACTTCAGTCACTGTGCTCTCCCACTCCACAATTTGTTTGGTCATTTTCAATTGTTTCTACCTCTTTGTTGAGCTTCTCATTTTGTGTGTTGTTTTCCTGATTTTTGTTTAGTTGTCTATCCATCCTCTCGTGTAGCTCATCAAACTTTTTAAAGACAATTATTTTTAATTCTCTATCAGGCAGTTTGTAGATCTTCATTTCTTTACAGTTGGTTTCTGGTGCTTCACTTTGTCCCTTTGGTGGTGTCACGTTTCCCTGATTATTTGTGATCCTTTGTGGCCTTTCATTAGTGTCGGCACATTTAAAGAAGTAGGCACCTATTCCAGTTTTTATAGACTAGCTTTAGCAGGCGAAGCCCTTCACCAGTCAACCCATCTAGAAATTTGGGGAAGGATATCAGGAAGGGTCTGCAGGTGGGCTTTTTGCTGGAGTTTTCAGGCAGGCTGGCCTGGTATGTGGGTCAGCAGGTGGGTGGGCGGGCCTGGTGTCTAGGTCCACATTGGCTAGCCTGTTGCCTGAATATCCCAGGGCAGGTGTGAAAGCCGGGTCTGCTAAGTCAGGCCTAAAGCCTGAGTCTGTGAAGGATGAGCCTAGATACTGAGTCCACTGGAGCACAAGGAATGGCCTAGCACCTGGGGTCACAGAAATAGGCCTGCAGACATAACTATATTGTATCTACATAAACTATCAAGTCAATGGGAATAATAAAAGACATTTTTTATATGTGGTGTATTCATAGTTTCCTATTGCTGTTGTAATAAATTACCACAAAGTTAATGGCTTAAAACAACACAAATTTATTCTCATAGTTCTGAAGGTAAGAAGTCTAAAATCAAGGTGTTGGCTGCATTCCTTCTGGAGGTTTCAGGGGATAATCTCTGTCCTTGTCTTTTCCAGTTTCTAGAGGCTGCCTGCATTCCTTGTCTTGTGGCCCCCTTTCTCCATCTTCAACATACATCATTCCAACCTTTGGTTGGTTCCAATGTCATGCCTACTTTTACTGACTTTGATCCTCCTGCCTCCCCGTTATTAAAGACATTTGTGATTAAACTGGGCCCTCCCAAACAGTCCAGGATAATCTCCCCACCTCAAAATCCTTAATCGCATCTGCAAAGATCCTTTTACGATGTAAGGTAACATATTCACAGGTTCTAGGAATTAGGACATGGACATCTTTGGAGGACTGATGGAGTTCGGATGTTCTGTTCCCTCCAAAACTCACGTGGAAATGTGATCCCCAGTGTGGCAGTGTCGGAAACTGAGTCATGGGGGCAGATCTCTCATGAATGGATTAGTGCTTTCCCTAGGTGGGGAGAGTAATGAGTGAGTTCTTGCTCTTTAAGGTCCCGCGAGAGCTGATTGTTTAAAAGACCTGGCACCTCCTCTCTCTCTTGCTTCCTCTCTCCATGTGATCTGTTTGTACCTGCCAGCTGCCTGCTGCTTTCTGCGATGAGTAGAAGCAGCCTGAGGCCCATGCCAGATGCAGCTGTCCCAGAATCGTAAGCCAAATAAACCTCTTTTCTTAATAAATTACCCAGTCTCAGGTATTTCTGTCATAGCAACACAAAACGGACTAATACAGGGATCATTATTCAACCTATTACATTTAATCTCAAAATTTACTTCCCATTAAACCTTTCCCTGGAAGATACTAGAGTATATGCTCTACCAAAACCAGACAGTAAACTAATGTTAGCATAAAGTTAGAACAAGACAACCTCAGAATCAGACAAAGCCATGAAAGAGCTTCAGAATTCAATCAGGTATCCTTTTGTCATTAAGAGTTTTATGGACAGAAAAACATAAAACGTGGCAGTATTTCATCAAGTTCAAAGAGCCTAAGCAGAAAAATATACATTATACAACTTCAATCAGGTGAGACGGTAGCCCTCAAAACTGCCAGACAATTGTTTCCTTAGTGGATAAATATCTTTTAACTTTGAGAATATTTAGAAATTAACTACAGAAATGGAAACCAGAAAAAAGGCTGCAGAGGGTATAGGACAGCTTCACAAAGGAAGAGATATTACACTGAGCTTTCAGTTAAGTGGAGCCAGTAAGTGTGTGTACATGAACACACTAGTGTTAGGAGAGGGCAGAGCAGGAAGGAGGACTAGCATCTGCTATGGCACAAAAAGAACTGTGCATTTAGGCTACTGTAAATAGCTCCACTGGGCTAGCAACAAAGTGGGAGTGGAAGGAGGATGGCAAGAAAACCAAATATCATAAACAGAGAGAAACAATATAATATAGAGGTTAAGTACCTTTGAAGTAATGCAATGTAGATTAGAAACTTTGCTCTGCCCACACCAACTCTGTAAACCTCTAGAAACTCAGTAAAGCCTCAATTAATTCATTTATAAAATGTGAATACAATAGTACGCACCACATACAGTTGTTTTGAGAATGAAATGATAATGGTTTAGAGGTCTAGTGGAACAGTCAGAAAGCAACAAAGAGTAAAATTACCCCAAAGTAACAGTTCTCCAAAGCATAATCTGTCTTTAATTCTCTGTGTTTTTTAGAATGTGTTTTTTCTTTTTTGTCCCAGACTGAGAATCTCAGTTCCTCTAGATCAGCATCAGTGCGGTTTAATAGAACTTTCTGTGATGATGGAAACATTATAAATATGTGCTGTCCACCATGTAGCCACTGGTCACATGTAGCTATCGAGTAATTAAAATGTGGCTGATGTGACTAAGGAACTGAATTTTTAAAAAGAACATCTCTTATTGAGATATAATTCACATACCATAAAGTTCACCCTTTTAAAGTATACAATCCAGTGGGTTTTAGTATATTCACAAAGTTGTAGCTCAATTATCAGCACTAATTCCGCAACATTTTCATAACCTCAAAAAGAAACCCCATACCCATTAGCAGTCACTCCCCATACTCTACTCCCTCCAGTCTCTGGTAACCACTAATCTAGTTTCTGTCTCAAAAGATTTACCTATTTTAGACATTTCATATAAATGGAATCATACAAGATGAAGGCTTTTGTGTCTCACTTCTTTCACCTAGTATAAAGTTTTCAAAGTTAATCCATGTTGTAGCATGCATCCATACTCCATTCCTTTTATGGCTGAATAATATTCCACTGCATGCAACTACCACATTTTGTTTAGACATTCATCCATCGACAGACAACTGGGGTTGTTTCCAGCTTTTGGCTACTATGAATAATTCTGCTGTGAACGTTCATGTGTAAGTTTTTGTGTAAATATGTGTTCGATTCTTTTGGGTATATACCTAGGAGTGGAATTTCTGGGTCATATGGAAACTCTATAGTTAACTCTTTGATGAATTGCCAGCATGTTTTCCATAGTGGCTATACCATTTTACATTCCCACTAGCAATCTATGAGAGATTCAATTTCTCCACATCCTTGTCAATACTTGTTCTTGTCTGTCCTTCCAATTTTAGCAATCCTAGTGCACGTAAATGGTATCTTGTTGTGGTTCTGATTTGTACTTCTGTAATGATTTGATGCTGAGCACCTTTTCACATGTTTACTGGTCATTTGTAAATCTTCCTCAGACAACTGTCTGTTCAATTTTTAATTTTATTTAATTTTTAATTAACTTGAAATAGCCACATCTGGCTAGTGGCTACCATATTAAGATTCAGCATCTGACCACTTTACCTTTGCTCATGGTCAGGTGGGACTGGCTAGCTGACTCATGACTTGCCTCAGATGCCCCAGATGGAACCATGAGTGAGCCAGCAAGGAAAGACGAAAGGGGAATCAGTGTAACACCTGGAAGGAGGAGGTACCTGGCCCAGAGCCTGGCACTTAGGAAGCTCTCAAAAATTGCTGTTGATGATGAAAATAACTCACATTCATTGAGCAATTAATTGCAAGGCTCTAAGACTGTGCTTCATACTTACTCTGTCTCATTTAATCTTCACAACAATCCTATCACATAGTTTCTACTATTTCCATTTTATAAATGAAGAAACAGTTTTATAAAGATCAAGTAAGCCAATTATTAGTAATTTTACTCACTATAAAATTCTTCTTTCCATTTCAACCTTAGGAGCTTCTTTTCCTCATCTGGTCTAATTATAGCAATAATCTTACAGATCTCAACTATGGAAACTAAGTATTATTCAGGATTCTACCATTACATTCAGCATATACAATATTATGTCTACTAACCTATCTCAAAGGGACATTATAAGAATTAGACGGTTTTGAAGCAGCAAAATGTTAGCACTAAAAGAAAATATGAACTCCTGACTTTGTGTATTATGGGCCAGAATTTTATCTTTTATAATGTGTTCAGTCACTTACTCCCCTTCTTTGAATTGATTCAACTATATACTGAACATCTACTGTGTACCAGACACTATCCTAGATTGTAGAGATAAAGCAATGATTATGACAGCCAAGAATCGTGACCTAATGAAGCTCAATATATTAAAGAAATGTATGGTTTTCAAAGTACACAAACTGCAATAAGTTTGTGTCACAAGGAGGCCTTTCTGCAGTGTCTATTTCATAATAAACCTTATCTGATATTGCAGCATAAGTACCCTTAAACGACACTCTGCCTACTAAGAAATTTTGAGTCTGAACATTATAGCCTTTAAAATGGCTCAAAATCCACACATTTGGCAAAATTTGCCTACAGCAGTTGCTACTCTAGAAGTAGCACCCAGCTCCTAAGCACAGCCATCTGCCTAGGAACTGATGGGTATTATTAAAGCTTACCTCCAGCTCCATGGGGCTGTCCCAGACTCCTATGCACATGAGGGGAGGACAACACAGCAAGTCACCAGGGCATTTCTCTCGCCTAAAGCACAGTGTGATTGACCAAGCTTTCATCATCCCCCACCCCTGACCCTTATTTCAGGTAGATAAAACAGAAATGATAAGGTTGTTCAGATGATTCGTGTGGGTGGCTATTGTGCTGGCTGGGACAATAACACTGCTCTCTTTTAAAGAGTTCACATTTTATTCACTGCTATAAATAACAATTTAATTTTTAAAATACTTCATTTTAACACTATACTGCAGAAAACAGTAAAGCTCAAGTTCTCCCGTAGATAGGTTGCTTTTGGCAATAGACCTAACTAACTATGCTCTGAAGGCTGGCCTTTGCCTGACCCTCTCTCATTGTACCTCGCCTCAGGGATGAGTAAGCAGGGCAAAAGGTATGAATTAAGTTGATTAGGAAAGCCTAAATGAAATGTCTAACTCAATCATTTCCAGTCTCAAACTCACTCACTATTTCCTGTGTCTTACTCAGCAGCCACTACTAAAGCATTCAACCAGATTTACTGAAATAAATCATGGACCAAACAAATTCACCAATAATATAGCTCAGTATCATTTGGCCAAGTTGTGTTTCCTATCTTAAACCATCAATCAGGTAAGGAAAACTACAACCATGGAATCACAACTGCAAAAACAATACTTTGCCTGATCTTGCTACAAGAGCCAATGGGGAATATGAGAAGGGCTTTCTTTCAAAAAAGCTATTATACCCTCCTCAGTGGTGTGAGTAGAAACAAATATTCCAAGTGCATCAGTAAGAACAATTGTAAAATTCAGTTCTTACAGTTTTTATGAAGCTGACCACCAATTACCTTAATGGTTGAGAGCAAGTACAAAGGAAAATCAAGAGTGCAACACGACATTCCAACTATGGATAGAAATAGCCACTCTTGGTTGGATGTGGGAAGGCTAAAGAAAACTTTCCCAGTAAATGTTCTAAGATTACCCACAATATTCGGTATCTATGTGCTCACAAACATTCTGGTAAAGTTCAAGTGACTACAGCACTCCAGGACAAGAATAACAGTTTTCCAGATGGGATGGCACTATTTCAATGGCTTAGAACACACCAAGCAGCTTCCATGAATTCCTAAACTTAGTAGTCACAAGGTGGACTTTCTCTTGAGAAATAAAAAGGCTGTAAAAATTGGGAGAAATGAAGATTATAATAGATGATCAAATTAGATTACAGTAGGGTACAGAAAAACTGAGGACATGCCAGCACAGAATCAGTGAGGAAAGGTCACAGAACTGTTAAATAGGCTACCACTATTACCAAACAAAAAAGGAAAGGGCACAGTGGTATATTATTTTCATTCACAAGTCTTTAGTCACTGAATTTAAAATTTGACAGAGGAATAGATTTGTAGAAATATGAGGGTTAGGAGTAAAGGCAAACACAGGTGTTTACCTAATGATTTTAACTGTTTGCAGTTCAGAATCATCGGGAAGAAAACACCACCAAGGCTTCATCTTGAGCAGGGATCAGCAAGCTTTTTGTGTAGTGGGCCAGAAAAGAAAGGTTGAGGCATTGTGGGTCATAAGGTCTCTGTCACAACTACTCAACTACTTAACTCTCCTCTATAACACGAAAGCAGCCATAGACAATACTTAAACAAATGAGCATGGCTGTGTTCCAAAAAACTACTTACAAAAACAGGAACTGGGCTGATTTGACCCATGGCCCATAGTTTACTGACCCCTGATCTTAGAATTCTAAGTCAGTGGTCCTCAAACTTTAGTGTGCCTCAGAATTCCCTTGAAGGGCTTGTTAAAACAGAGACAGCTGGGCCCCATCCCCAGAGCTTCTGATCTTAGAGGGTTGGGTGGGGCCCGAGAATCTGCATTTCTAATTAAGTTCCCAGATGCTGCTGCTGGTGGTCATAAGGAGATCCACATTTTGAGAACCACCGATCTAGACCTTAGTGACTTAACAGGATGTTCAACATTTTAAGTAACTGTCAAAGTTCCATCTGATTGGCCATTTGTCACTCATAGTAAGTCCCAAACTTCAAAGCTCAAACAAAATTAAGTTAAAGAGAAGCAGGGAGAAACACACTAGTTGGGATTTTTTCTTCACTTTGACTTTAATGTAAATTTATCATTGCCCCATTAGTAAAATAAATATAATTCTTCCTCAAATCTCTTTATTCAACATATTCACCTAACATATTCTAAGTCCTACAAAGAGTTGAGAAGTATTAAGGTCTATAACCCAAAGAAAAGAATAAAATCAGTTTTAAAGACAAAGGTAAATGATTCTTGCAAAATCGAAGAGTCAACAAAGTCCATTTCTCATTAGAATTGCTTCATTTCAATAAAATAGAAATAATAATATATGTAACGTAGTTTAAGACTTAAGAATTCTGTCATTTCATGTTCATAAGAATCCTGTGAGGTAGATAATATAGCCATTACCATTCTTTTACAAGACAAAGAAACTGAGGAAAACAAACCAAATGGTGATGTCGCACAAATTCTTAAAAAGTTTTCCTTAGGGCCGGCCCGGTGGCGCACTGGAGAGTGCACCACTTGGGAGCCCAGCGGCGCTCCCGCCGAGGGTTCGGATCCCATGTGGAGACCGGTTCCCGCTCACTGGCTGAGCGCAGTGCGGGTGCAACACCGAGGGTTGCGATCCCGTTGCCGGTCCCCGGTACGGGCGCAACACCGAGGGTTGCGATCCCATTACCAGTCAGTAAAAAAGACAAAAAGGAAAAAAAAAATTTTTTTTCCTTAAAATATCTATTTCTGGGCTGGCCCATGGCTCACTCGAGAGAGTGCGGTGCTGATAACACCAAGGCCACGGGTTCAGATCCTATGTAGGGATGGCAAAAAAATAAAATAAAATATCTATTTCTCCTAGTAAGTCTTAAATTACATTCTTCAAATCCAGCTTACCCATATCTTTTTAGGACTATGTCTATGAATGTGTCTTCATGGGGAAAAAAATAGCATTCTAATAAGATTTTCAAGTCCATATTCATATTTGTGGGCCTAATTCTGAATCACCAAGGCAAGTCTAACCAAGAAGCCTCAACTTTAATCAGATGGCAATTTAAAGTCCACTCTACCATTAGTGCAAATGGGTCATAGATTATGGAAGTGTGGTGATCCAGTACTGTAATAGAAACACTCAGCAATGGGAGAGATATTAATGTAGATAATCCAAAAAGTAGAGCAGCAAGCCTAGAATGCTCCCTCTCCAGATTTCCAGGCTCTTTCTGCAATGATGATAATGAAAGTGTTTTCATTTGAATAGATATTTACACAGACCACTTTCACATCCATAAAAGGGAATTTTTTTTTTTTTTAAATGCATAGCCTACAATATGTATGGTTGGTAAAGGTTCTTTCTATTCTGGGCCAGCCCGGTGGCGCACTGCTATAGTGCGCCGCTTGGGAAGCGCGGTGGCGCTCCCACCGAGGGTTCGGATCCCGCATGCGGACCGGCCGCTCACTGGCTGAGCGAGGGGCGGGAGCAACACCGAGGGTTGCGATCCCGTGGCCGGTCCCGGTCCGGTACGGGCACGACACTGAGGGTTGCGATCCGTTGCCGGTCACAAAAAAAGACAAAAAAAAGGAAAAAAAAAAAAAAAGAAAAA
>NW_007726216.1:138082-149116 GCF_000696425.1 Galeopterus variegatus | reverse complement strand
AGCATACATTATACGAAGTTATACGAAGCGCGGTGGCGCTCCCACCGAGGGTTCGGATCCCGCATGCGGACCGGCCGCTCACTGGCTGAGCGAGGGGCGGGAGCAACACCGAGGGTTGCGATCCCGTGGCCGGTCCCGGTCCGGTACGGGCACGACACTGAGGGTTGCGATCCGTTGCCGGTCACAAAAAAAGACAAAAAAAAGGAAAAAAAAAAAAAAAGGTTCTTTCTATTCTTATTAAGCATGCTTTTAAAAATATTATATACATTGATTATAATGTGAGATAATTACATTCTCACTCTAACCTGTGATCTCAATATTCCAGGAACAATTTTTTAAAAATTTATATGAAATATAATTAAAGAAAGTCCACAGTGAACACAGCTTCTTGTTTGTTTTACAAGTATCTAATCATTTTACGAGTGACTAAATTAAAGAAAAAATTATTTATTAAAAAGATAATCTCAAATTCAATGCCACACTATACCACTGGGACAAAAACCCAGTTAAGCTATTCCTAAGAAGAGGACCTGTAGAGATTCTATATAAATAAAGGCTGACGATTCTGCTTTTGAACTAATGGCTCAGATGGAAGTCAGCAAAAATTTCTAACCTAAATAATGTAATATAAATAATACTGTCCAAGGATTATCATAGGAAAAAGCCTTTTACTGTCCTCTGAAGCCAACCTAAGACGTATTTCCATAGAAGTTAAGTGGTCTAAATAGACCACTCAATTCCAACATGATCATTCTTATATCTGACAATGTAATATAACCTAGTAGATGAAATGCTCTTCTGTCGATTCAGATAATTTAGATTCAGTGCCCAATCATATCAGAGACTACAACTTTAGGATCTTTCTACCCCATCTTGCTCACTGTTAACATGTGGAAATTGCTGTCATAATAAAATCTCGGGAAGTTACATAAAAGAACACTATAATATTCATAAATCCTGTACATGGCTGTTTCTTAAATACATATTCTGGGATTTTCCTTTTCTGATTTTCTTTTCAGTCTTGAAATTCACATAATGAGGGCCGGCCCGAGGGTTGCGATTCCGTTGCCGGTCATGAAAAAAGACAAAAAAAAGGAAAAAAAAAAGAAATTCATATAATGAACATTATGTGAATAATTAATTAATTAACATTATTCATTAGTTAATCTGTCAAATGTCCAAATGCAAAGGTGAAAGGTATGGTTAAAAAATTCCCCCTTTTAACATAATCGTTAGAGCTTTTCACAACACTACAAAATTATAATCTAGAACAGACTTGCAAATTATGAAAATCTACAAGCTCAAAGAATACTATCTTTCCTATGTATGTAAGAGGCAATGACAGGTTTTTGAAAGACACAAAGCACTCAAATATATTTTTTAAACTTTCTTAAGATTTCTTTAATTTTCCCTACCTGTATTCCTCTACTCCTTTTTATAAATGAGGAAATGGGCATAAAAAGATTAAATGCATTACCCTAGGAGAAGACTGACAAATTATTCAAGCTTCACCTCCTCTGTGAAGATTTCCCCAACTTCCTCCTCCTACTGGGTGGTCACACAGTCTCTGGATTTCTCACTTAACACACTCATTCAACCACTACTGACCGAGTACTTACTATGTGTCGGTTACCAAGTTATGCAGAGGATACATGTATGAACAGGCAATTGTGACCCTGGACTTATCAGGACTTAAAGTCTAGTTAGATTAGGTCTAGGTTTAACTATCTGTCATCATCTCCCATTGACAAAGATCTTGAGGCCAGAGAACTCAAATGTTTGGTGAATAATGATAATGGAAATTAAAATAGTAATAACAGCCTTTAGACATTTTACATAGATCATGTTATTCAATCCTCACAACAACCCTGCAAGTTATATACTATCTCCCTCATTTTACAGATAAAAACACTGAGGCTCAGAGAGGTTAACTATATTGTCCAGGGCCACATAGCTAGAAACGGATGAATAAATGAACAAACAAATAAAGGTTAGCACCACTAACAATTTTATGGTAGAAAAGGATATTCATTTCACCATATTATTTATGTAATAGAGCCAGTGTTTAGCACTGAGAAAGTGCACATTTGGAAATTGTTGAAACTTATGTACATAACTGCCAAAAGAAATTTGAGTATCTCAGAGACATTCTAGAAATAAAAAATACTTATGCTGCACTTTATAATCATTAATCCATGCACATGGCTTGTGAAGCAGCTATCATTCCTTCTATAAATAAGGAGAAAATAGCCACAATGTTCCCAAATGTTACCAGATCAGATATTAGGGGGTTGCCTTACAAGCCACAAAGCAATAGTGATCCATATATTTAAGGGAAATTACATACCAAGGATAAGCAGAAAGGCCAAAAATCTATGATGTTTCTTAAAAACACAAATTAGAGTCTATAAAGTAGCAGTAATATAATGATAATCTCTACATCACAGCAAGGTTAGAGACCTCTGTAACTGAATTAATAACATCATCATCATTTAATAAAACATTAAAATCTGCATATGGATAAATGGTAATACTTCCATCCTAGATTTAAATATACCAAAATACTCTAAACTTAGGGTTAAAAGCCTGAAATACAGTCTCAACATAATACGAGGGGTCTTCAAAAAGCTGATGAAAAGATTCAAATTATCTTTAATTTCATTTTTCCATGAACTTGTTGAAGTACCCTTATATATTCTGGATATTATTAAACTACACCAAAAAGAGAGAAAGAACAATCATTATTCCTACCTGTAAATGATTCAAATATTCAAAACAATGGTGACAAAGTAAAAAAAAAAAAAATGGATAAAAAGAAATAAAAAAGATTGGGGAAAAAAAGTCCAGTAATAGAACACAAGAAGCTGACGTGAAAGAACATGCACTTAGGGAAAAAATGGCTTAAGTGCAATAAAGTGGCCATTTCTTATTGTGAATGGATGTGGACAACTAAAAAAAAAAGCCAATAAAAAATTTAGTTGGGGGCAGGGGGAAAAGGGATGGGAAAAGGGAGGAGAGTACTACACTCATCCACCTTGGACAAAAACCTTGAGGCAAGAAAGAATTAGTTCCCTATAGTGAAAGGATTTAAGGAAATAACAATGGTTTGACAAATACCAAAAACTTAAAGTAAATTGAAAAATCTAAAATTTACTTTGTCACTTCATGAAAGGCTTCCATTTAATTGAGTCACGCACAAGTTCAGGAATGAAAAGGACCTAATCTTAAGAAAATCAAATGATTTTACCTACAAACCAGCCATCAGAATCTGCAAAACACAATTACAGTGAAAAAGAAAGCTACTTTTTTTTTTACCCCAAATATGTTGGTTTTGAGATAGATTTACAGAGAGATAGTATAAACTTACCAACATCTGCAAAAAGAGAAGCCAGAACCTAGCTTTACAGACATACCATGAACTGAATATTAAATATTATATTCATCTTGGTAGGTGCTTTATATTGCCTCTCTGTTATAGCCACGCCTTTTCTTGGTCCTCAGTCAGAGTTTATTGGCATTTTACATTATTGATCTTACCCACTTACAAACTTCCTATGCTGTTCAGCTCTCCTGATCCTTCTAACTCTATGAGTTATACTCCAAACCACAATCCCCCAGCTCAGTCAACCTCCAAGAACTCATTCACTCATAGTTTCACTTCTACACTGATGACTCCCAAATCTTCAATGTTATTCCATACCTCTCACTCAAATTACAGTCCAGCATTTCCAGCAATGTCCAATTAGAAATGGCTTGCACTCAATCCAAAGCCAAAGTGCCAACCCATGTCATGGGATACTGGGCAGCAGTTAAAGAGGAGATACAGACAGATGCATTGATGGATATGGAAAGATCATAATATATACTACTTTTAATAAAAAATTAATATTTCAGTATAGTGCACAAATATGTTCCTATTTTGTTTTTTAAACAAAAAACTTCCAGAAAGATGTACAAGAAAGTGAACAATGGTTACCACAGGAGAATGAGGATATGAATGGTGGGAGAGTGGACAGAGACTTTGCACCATCTATATTTTAAAATTTACTATGTACGTCATTGCTTTTATAATTTACTTTATGGAAACTAATTAGTTAATAAAGAGAAAGTAATAGAAAATCATTAAATCTCAAAGTTGGAAATACACATTAATTTAATGTCAAACTAACTTCAGAAATGAAATCTTCCCAACATAGAAAGTCAAAAAGAGACTCTCCTTACATTAGAGACTCTCCTTATACTGACTTGGGCTCTACAACCAATAATATCATAGTGGCCGTAGGATAGAAAGAAAGGAAAACAGGTCCTATAGCAGCTTGAACCCTGTAGCATAAACCCAGAGCCATATTTGGTGGTTCTGGGATCTGCGCTGTCAGTTTTAACTAAAAAATAAAACCAAAAATGTGAGAGCAGCACATCCCATTGGCTTGTTGGCTGGGGTTAGGTACCCGCTCTGCCACAATAACAAGTCTCTTGATTATTTAGGTGTGCAATACTGGTGGACAGCTGAAATGCTCACAGACTCAACAGCTGCAGTTCAGTATATGGTTTTTAGAGTCAGAGAGAACAATTTCATTATTTTTATCACAGGATATAGGAATAACTAAACTGTGGAAACCATTCCACCACATCCCCAACAAATACCTATCTCTGAAAGCCTCATTACTTCTAGTTTGGCAAGTTAGGAGTAATAATCAACTATTCTGTCTGTTGGGGCAGGGGAACTGGCAGGAAAAACTTGGAGAGTGAAACAGGTAGAGAAAGTTCCAAAACAAATTATATTTTGGATAGATAGCCAAGATCATATATTTCCATTGCTAAAAATACAGATTTATCAGCTAATTTGGTGACAAACACTGATATTTCATTAAAGAAAAAGACAAAAAGAAATAGATGAAAGAATGAATAGCATATGGAACCTCTACTGAGGAGGTAAGAAATTTAACTAGAAAGTGGAACGATTAAAATTTGCAGTAAACAAACTCTGAAAATGAAGATGTGTCTTACTTTAAGGAAACCTAATGCAGTACTATCACAGTTTGAATCAGCAGCAGAATGCAGCATGAAATGAACAGACTTTAAAACCAGTTGGAATCTGTGTGATCTTGGGCAAATTATTCAACATGCTCTCTGAATCTCACTGTTCTCAGTAAAATGGGTACAATTAAATGAGATAATACATGCAAAATGCCTAACATTAGAAGGACAAATGTCAATTTCCTTTACAAAGTAAGCATTAAGTTATAAAAGAATTTTTTTTTATTTTTAAACAAACTTATGTCAAAGTTCCTTTAAACACAGTGCTCCTACCACATTTAAAATGTGAAAACATTTATAAAAATGCAATAATTCCAGAACGATCTCAAAAAACCAGGTATACCTGCTTCTTTAATTTACTGAGTAGAGCTACAACCGTAGATGGAAGAATTTTCAATTTAAAGGAAATATCCAAGAACACAATTTAAGGGACATTAGAGATATAGTTCATTAGGTGAAATTGTTGCAGATACAAGGAAATAATGGAGGGTGGGAAGTGTGAACTGCATATGACAAGTACAGATAAGCATGTCACAGTCATGGAGGAAGCCCGTAGGAAGTATTTACAAATACAACTTGCAAATGACATGTCCTAAAGCAATCTATAAAAAGCGGAGACGGTTGTACACACGTAGAAAAGCAACTGGCTAGCTCGTTACCCCCAAAATGGTCCCAGAATCAAACTCCACCATCAGCAATCAACATTGCTTCCCTACTCCCAATAAGGACTGCCATCTGTAGGAATCCACATCCTGTGTTTAACAGGTTTTTCCTCTGTGGAAGTCCAGCTTAACCCCCATGGCTTGGATTCTTTCTGGGCTACCAGCAATTCAGCTGGTGATTGTGTTTCTCTTACCTTGTTACATGGCTGTCACTGTGATCACACGCTTCTTTCATGGAACAGCTACTCATTTCTGGAAAATTCTCAGTTCCTTCAGGCTCACACTTGACCTTTCCTTAACATTAAAAACTACTTTACCTATAATGTCTAGTTAAAATTTCCTGGAAAGATTTTTCAACAGGATGTAACATTTTCCCTGTGGTACTAGAAACCCAAATCACTTGAGTCAGTCAATACATGTGAAAGCCACAGTAATTAGTACAAATTAGTAAAGCTGAATTTTTTTCTGTGCTGACTTATATACTTTACCTATTATTAACCCAGTATTTACATAAAAGCTGCATTTAACCCAATTCACTGGCAAATAGCATTATTGGAATCACAAGTATGGAAATTAAAGTATATAAGCAACTTAGCCATACTCTTTTAATAGAGTGTATGTGCACACACAATCCATACTAAACTGATAAATTTCTTAATATTAAATTAAGCCATTATAGCAGAAAGCCATCAACTGTTATTGAAGCAATCTTTGTTCTGTGTTGTTCCAAACATCAGACAATCACCATGTTAGCATTAGATGAGTGTCATAAAAAATCAATGTGAATCTTAAAAGGCCCAAGAAATCAAAGCCAAACACAGGCTGAAACTAAATTCTTACACAACAAGGCTCAGAAACATTAAGTGCATAGAAGATATAATCCACGTTTTGGTCCTTTAGCTTCAAGACCTTCCAAAAACATTTATTCTACTTTGTAAAAACTGTAAGCCCCTGAGAAGCCAGTCCCCGAATATTAAATACATAACCTAAGTTGTAAACCAATGAGTCTCAATCATTGCTGCACATTAGAATCACTTGGAGTGCTTTAAAAAAAAAAATACCAGTGACCAGAACCCACTCCCAGAGATTCTGATTTCATTGCTCTGACACAGGGGTCTGGCATCGATCTTTTTTTAAAGCTCTCCTGGTGATTCTAATATACAGCCAGGTGGAGAACAGCTACTTTAAACTAATGCAGCCTTTTGGGACAATAATTACTCTGAGGTTGATAAACATGCTTTTTTGCCTTTTAATGAGATTTTACTAAAACCATTCAATTCATTCCACAGCTAATAAGCAACTGTTACACTGCAGGAACTGTATTATGTAATGGAGAGAGATGTATAACATTCCCTGCCCTCAAGAAGCTCCCTATTAGTTAGGTAGAGAGATCTATAAATAAGTAACTGTAATTAAATATAAGTGCTCTTGAGGTGTAAGCAAATACAGCACGCGTCACAAACTTGCATGTCATCCTTGAGCAGGGGTCATGCTGCATCATTCCAATTTTAGTATATGTGCTACCAGAGCAGGAAAGTCAGAAGTTACAGGTTACTAAACACCAGGACAAATATTCAGCCTACACAAAGTGAAAACAGTGTGCATTTTGCTATTCTCTTTCAGAGAAACTGCTATACCAAGAAAGTAGGCATTTTTCCATGTTTTAATTTGGATGAATGGTCTTAAAATTTTTCATGTAACATTATTGATTGTACACTAAACTATAAAACTGTAAGTTTGCAGAAAATACAGTAAATGATCATGACATAAAAGTCATTAATCTACATTTGCATAATACCTTTCCTTTCCAGTAATTGCTATATTTGCTAAGACAAGAAGTTTTGGGACTATGAAAAAGTCCCACTATTGGAGATTAATGTTTCAGCCACTTGAAAGACGTTACATAGAAAATGTTATGGAAACAACAGGCATTCAAAGGAGTTTTTGTAAGACTTTGAAAAATAAGAAACACAGAGGAAAAGAGTTTTAATTTTTTTAAGAAAGAAATGGCACTCTCCCAATATTCATAAAGAAGCAGGTACATGATTCCCTCAAAGGTAGCTTTAACAAGGATAAAGGCTGCAGCCACTGGGAAGAAAACATATTCCAAATAATAATCTTATACTTTAAAAGCTCCTTAACTCTATAAGTTGTCCTTCTCAACCAAGGGAAAAAACACACTAAAGGGTCTAAATTAAACTAGAACTTGCATTTATACCACTAAGTAAGGCTTAGTACAGAGTGGATGAGTGGATGAGTGAGTAGGTGGATGGTAGGTAGAGTAAGTGGGTAGTCAATTAGTTTTGAAAAGTGTAATCTATTTTAAAGTACCTTAGTAAAAATGTAAACTTATTAAGTCCTAGTGGTGAAAAACAACTTGTGATACTAATTTGGTATAAAAGAAAATCAAAATTCCATAGAATTTGTATAGAAATCAACAAAAAGGTTTTCGGTACCAGTGAACATCTTCGAGGCCTTTTTGTTTAAATCCAGAGTTGAACAAATTCTAAGTTAAAATGTATGCTGTCTAGGTCACTGCAAGAAAATCTCAAGTGAATTTCAATTTCCAGATCAATACAAACTGAGACAATATACCGGAGAAACCTTCAACCTTTACAAAGGGTGAGGAGTACTATCATTACATTCTTTAACACTAAGGCTACCTTGGATTCATTATTTCGTGGAATGGCATTTTATAAATGGCACTGACCAAGTTGAATTTTGTGGGATATGAATGAGATTTCACAGTTTACAGTAGTTAAGGTAGCCATAGAGAACCTATCATCTTAAAAGTAGCTTGCTCTCCCTCCTTATGCAGCTCTGAAACAGAAGTGATGAATTTAATTCAAGGGAGTTTCCTGAAAATATTTAATCAATTATAAGCAGAATACCAACTGTGTTAATGTGATGCTGATCATTTCTTTTCAATATCCAAAGAGATCACATCATCGCCCTTCCATATCTTAAGGAATCAGAACTAGTCACCAAAATTGATTCAATGACGGCTATTTTCCATCACCACAATATAATTAACATTTTAATCTCACATTTTCCAATTATGACTTTGAGGGCTCATTTACATCAGCTATAACTAAGACGCAACAAACATCATTCACCCACACATACAGTTATTAAGAGGCTTTTGGGAAACACCTAATTTACCTTCACTGGGTGCTCCTAAGAATGAAGAAACCATGGAGATTTTTGATATATTTTTCTCTCTAGAATTGTGCTATTCACATGTGGCTATTGAACACTTTAAATGTGGCTAGTCCAACTGAGGAAATGAATTTTGAATTTTATTTAACTGTAATTAACTTCAATTTATATTTAGAAAGATACTCAATTCAATTATTGGAAAACTTTTATGTATGTTTGGAACAACTGAGTATGTGAATCTAGTTTTGCAAATGCGAATTTAGAAAACCTAAATACAGATCAAGTATTTCTGATGAAAATTTAGCATAGCATCAGAATTTAGATGTGCTGTTAGTGTAAAATACACATTAGATTTCAAAGGTTTCATATGAAAGAAAGGATGCAAAATATCTCATTAATTGTTATATTGATTACATGCTGAAATAACAGTTTGGATCTACTGGGTTAAATAAAATATTTTATTTAAATTAATTGCACCAATTTGTTCTTAATCTTTCTAATGTGGCTATTAGTAACATTTAAATTATATATGTAGCTCGCATTATGTATCTTTTGGACAAGGCAGCTCTAGAGCACTTCCACAACCACTTTACCAGGACACATTTGGATATCCTCCTAACACACGGGCTGGTCTTGTAACAATGGGGGCAAGGAGTAACATGTCCTCGTATCAATCGAGTCTGAGTAAAGTGTGCAGCAAGCACTATCCACAATTTCGCCATGTGAGGCAACACTGTACTACCCCAATATAGAAGGGAAAAAATGAGTTATCAGCGCTCCAACAAATTGAAATTGAGTATTGCAGAGAACTTAAAAGAGATAGAACCAACTTCTCTAAGGTCTTGGTTTCATTTCCCAACTGCGGACCTTAAAATAGACAATAAAGCACACTTCCGAAAAAAGAGGTAAAATATTTCAATGGTAGCTATGTAGCAATCCTTATTAAATCACAAAAACTGCTCTTAAATCTTATCTCCTCAACTTCTAAAGCCACAGAATACACGCTGAGGTAGGAAATCAACTTCAGATTGCCAGCATTTCCCTCACAGGCAAATTAGCAGGATTGTGCACTTGGAATACTGTTTGACAAGAATGAAAAGGAAACTATTCAAAACAGATTTAAGGAATGGACAATTAGATGAGGAACTGCAGATTTAATTCTCAATCAGCACTGTGATTAATCTGATTCCCTGCTTTTCCCTAGCGTAATTATACAACACAGATGAAAGGATGAGCATTTGGACTGTCAGTTCTATATCCTAGTCCAGCCCGGTGACTCAAAGCAGACGGCTCTATCACGCTAACCACCATCCCAACAACAGTCGAAGGGAGCCTCGAGCACTGATTGAACAGTCATTGCATAACGAAGCATTAAAAATTCGGATGCCCCTAACTCTTTCCACGTTTGTCTACACCAGGTGAAGAATTTGCTGAAGCTGAACGCACCCGGTCTTAAATGACCCCCTCCAATCCGGGCATGGGGTGAACACAAAGGCATCTGTCTAATATCCTGCACAATAGACACACACCCCACAATTAAAAACCCTGGACGCTCTTTCTCTCTCTCCACGCAAGCAAAGGAAATGCAAGCTGCTCTTTTCGTAAATGGTCTATCGCACACGCTAGGTAACAATAACCCCAACTGTTCCCAGGAAGCAACTATAAAATCGGTTCTGCCACGTCCCTGTGCAACTGTCAGATAAATGCAGGCAGCCGGCCCCACGCTTTATGGGGTGGCCGACCTCGGCTCGTTGGCCTCAACGGATCGCCTAGAACCCCCCCAGACCCCTGTCTGGCAGGAGATCTAGATACACGTCTATAAATACTCCCGGGTGAGGAGGACGAGGGAGGCAGAGGGGAGGGAGGAAGGGAGGGCAGGGGGCAGGCCCGGAGCGGGTGCGGGAGGACCCGGGCATCACTGAAATGCATTTTTCCACACTCCCGCTCCCTCGCGTGGAGACTCACTTGCCGATCACCTCGCACAGCTCGTACACATCCTCGAACAGCACGTCGTCGTCGGCCATGGTCCGGAGGGGGACAGCGGCCGCAGCGTGGAGGGCTCCGAAAACCGGGGTGGGGGCGCCCAAGAGCTCAGTGCCCGGCCCCGGGTTCGCCTCCTCCCCTCAAGACCCGCGAGCCCTCGGTGCTGAGGACGCTCGAGTGGGGCCGCGAGGCC
>NW_007726216.1:108057-137485 GCF_000696425.1 Galeopterus variegatus | reverse complement strand
GGGACCAAGCCGCGAAAGGGGCCGGGGACGAAAGGTCCACGGCTGCACGCACGCTGTTCGGCGAGAGGCTGCGAACTCAGGCCGCTCCCCACCTTCTTTTGTAATCCCAGCTTTTTGTTGGGGAAAGAGGCAGGGAAAGGGTGCTAATGAATGGGAAAGCAAGAAAAGAGGTGGAGAGAGGGTGTCACTCAAGACCGTGCTTGGCAGCGGATGCTTTTACTGCCATCCTGTCATTCCTTAATGAAGATGAGGGCTGGGGGAGGAGGATCGTCCAAGAAAAACACCAAACAAAAACTGTTCGGGAAGGTGTGCAACAACAAACGGCAATCTGTAAAGACAGCTTCTCTCGCGTTTTGCCCCAAACTCAACAAATATATATCCAATGCCTATCCCCACTAAAGACAACGTAGAGAGAGGTCAGGAAAGCAGGGAAATACCGACACTCTGTGAACCCTCTTGTATATTACCCCCAAGCTCCCAGCACCTTCTGTGCTCTGTATACTCCTTATACATGTTAGACTTGTCAGGATAAAAATGCAACTAAAGGGGGGTGATGCACAGGGTCAGCCAGGGAGTGAGATTCTGGGTGTTGCCGTTGTGCTAGGTTGCATTCAATATGAAGATTTCTGTTCAACTGAGCATGTGTGGAATGAGCCAACGCCATCAGACAGGTATATACCTCAGTTGAAGACCAATAAAAAAAAGTCTTTGTTCCTCCGCACAGCAGAAGTGCCCGGTTAGTTCAAAGTCAGTTTCCAGAAATCGTCTGGTAAAATTCTCAGTGTGATAATTAAAAAAAAAAAGTATTTGCCAAAGTGGAGGGGGCGGGGTGGACACAGCCTATTTTCTCTTCAGAAACATTTTGTGCAAACCCTTGACCACTCCCTCAAGAGGCTGAGAGATTTGCCTGTTAATGATTTGAGTTCGAAATCTTTTTTTTTTTAATTCAGGTCAGAGGGAAAATGTAATTGCACAAGAAGGTTTTCCTCCTTTCCCAAAGAACTTGAGCATTCTCTAGAGAAGGGGGCTTCACAGTCTGAGAAACATCACTTCCTTTGAGGGTCCAACAGTTACAAGTCACTCACCCCCAAGTTAGCTTGTCCACCTTGTGCCTAATGAATAAGGCGTCACTCCATTCTGCCCTGAAGTGCACAGCGACCCTCTCAAGTCACCTTGTCAGCTTCACTTCCTTTCCCCAGCCCAAGTCTGAGCTATGCCAAGTCTTATCGACTTCATTTTGGGGTTTATTATCTTCCACAGGGACCTAAGCTCAGAGGTAGAAAAGCACAATTATAAAGTAAAACAGAAAAGAAAGCGGAGGTGTGAAAAACAAACAAACAAAAAAACGACTGCAAGGATAAGTATGCTTTCTGCCCATGGAATCACAGCTAGTTTAGATCTGGAAAGAGCCTTAGTGTTTAGATAGTCTAATTCCCTCATTTACACATGTGGTGGATATGGTGGTTCCTCTCCCGAGAGCCATCCCACACCTCCACCACAGGGTAGCAGCTCTGGGTTTGAGGTGGAACTATAACCACCTTACCTGGAGAGGTGAGCCCTGATTCATTAAACTAATCAACACAGCCCCTCACTACAGAGATTGGCCTAACTTAATCAGCTCTTGGCATTCCCTGGTCACAGACCTTGAATGGTTCAAGGTCTTCCAATCAGCACAAAGCTCAAGACTTTCCCTCCCCCAACCTGAATTTCGATCTCCCAACTCCCAGTGTGGTATTTAGTCATAGAGAAGTTGTTCTCTGCAATACACATCCCTCACAAGTTGTACCATATATGATGGCTAGAGGTAGCTCCTCTGCTTCTGGGACTAAAATAACCAAACCTTTTAAATGAAGTCGATTCTTCTCTCCAGTACTCTTCCAACAAATAAACACAAATATAAATGGTCAGGTGTCAATAATTTAGTTCTGTTTTAGTTTCCACAAAGAAAACGTTAAAGTAACTGAGGCACATCAGTTAGATTGTGCTCAGATGTTAATAAGTGAATATTCAACTAACGGTGGTTTAAACCAAGGGGAGAGATCTTTCTCATGTAGCAAGGAGTCTGTAGATGGATAGTTACTAATGTTGGATCAGCTACTCAGCAGCGTGATCAGCAACATAGGTTCCTTCTTTCCACTCTGCTGTCCTGGACATATTAGCTTCTGGCCTCATCATCACAAGACGGCTGCCGCAACTTCAAACACCACGGCAGAAAGCAGGAGGGCAGCGTGGGCAGGTGAGGCCTTTATGCTGCTTCTCCCACATCTTACTAGGGAAAGGAAATATCTTTTTCCCATCTCACTGGCCAGGACAGAGTCACACGGCAACCCTCACCTGTAAGAGAAGCTGGGGACACAGGCACTTGACTTTTTCTGCCTCCTACTCAGAGGTGGACAAGGGAGAAGTAGGCGGGGAATGGGCTCAGCAGCCAATCAGCAGTATTTCTAATACTAGGAAAATTACCAATGAAACAATTCTATATCTTCATAACAATGTAGATATACCTCTAGTATACGAGGGGTCTTCAAAAAGTTCATGGAAAGATTTGTATTAGCTTTTTTTATTTTTATGTTTTTATTTTTTTTAAGAAAATATAATTTTATTAATATTATTTTTTTACATTCTAGGATGTTGTTGTGGAGCAGTTGGGAGGGAGGGGGAAAGGGGAAGGAAATGTGATGGAAGAAGAAGGAAGGAGGAGGGGTGGGATTGAGGCCTGCGGTACCCCCCTCATTCCCACAAGGGAGACTGGGTGGCTCCCAGTGGTGGCTTGGGCATTGCTGGGCTGGGTGCAGATGTCAGGAGGGTGTGACAAAAGCCCTTGCCCCCCACCACCCCAGCTCGGGAACCCAGGGCTCTTCTTGCTGTGTGCTTGGTGGTTGTCACTGGGCTAGTTGCACATGTTGGGGGGCATGGCTGAGGCCCTCAGGCTCCCCACTGCCCTGGCTCGGGACAGCCCAGGGCACTTCCTGTATTATCCTTTAATTCCATTTTTCCACGGACTTTTGGAAGTACCCTCGTATAACTGATAGGCCTTTAAAAAATTCAAAAACATCTAAATACCCACAAGGATGGAGTTGGTGCTAAACAAATTGGATTTTCAGATGTCAGTGCAAGTTTTCAATGACTTAGAGGTGTTGGGCTTCCTCACAATTGCGTTAGACATTCTTAGGTTGTCAGGCTCCCACATAATTTCAGCATGATAGATATAGAAGGGGAAAACACACTCTAGAGAAATATTAGCATGAGGGCCACACAGAGGTCAGTGTGGCACAGAGCTAATTTAGGCAATTTAAAGTTCAGCCTCACTCTGTACTATGATTGTTTAAGCATATAAATTATTACTGAATTACTGAATAAAATTAAGAATGACACTGCTCCCAACTGGAATAAAGTTATTGCCTTGTGGTATAAACCAGGATGTTCTAAGCTCAAATGAAATACACCATCTGTCCCTCCAGAAAAATCAACATACATTAGACTTACACTCCAATATCATGATCCCTTTTACCATTTCTGTGTGTTCTGCCCCAGCTTCAGCATATTTTTGCTTCCAAAGCCCATGCTTGTGACTTCAGAGGACTTTGTACAAGCTACTAGAATCACTTTGCCCACGTGGGAGTACCTGGAAATGTAGGTTTTCTCCAACTGGCTATTACTTATTGGCCAGTGACTGATAGTGTAGGAATGTAAAAGCCCTGCTCCCTTGACTTGAGAAGAGGGGGCAGCTCTGAGGGACTACTTACACTCCCGAGCTCCCCTGTGGGATCAGGCAGTAGCTACCCTTCCCAGGACTTAACCTGAAATCACACCCTTGCTTAACTTCCTCTTCCTCCCTTTCCTGCTTCTCTTTCTCCTGGGAGCACTTGCTTTATCACTTGCTCATAAATCCCATATCAGGATCATCTTTTGGGGAACCCAACCTATGATAATGGTGTTTCTCAAGATGACAATTACATCAGAATCACCTGGGAGTTTATGAAAAATGTTTTAAATGTTGATTCCTGGGCCCTACCCAAGACCTACAGAATCTGAATCTCCTGGAGCATGTCGCAGGAATCTGTATTTTTATAAGCTCCCAAGTGAGTCTTGTACACCTAAAAATTAAGAACCACTGTCCTAACACTGGCCGCTGAACAAGCTCTCTGGAAAAAAAGGAGCCAACGCTGACTTCATCACTGGGGTGGAGAAGTCATAAGAAACGCATAAGAACACTCCAGGGAGCAGAAGAGGACCTGAATACAAATGTGTTTCCTTCCCAATTTCTTCTGGTGCTAGTACTGTAAACCTCTGTCTAAAGATTCATTTTGCCCTTCTTCCTTTAATATCAATGAACAAGTCACTGGAAACTTTTGTTGGACAGTAGAAATAATACTGCCTTTGGAAACAGCACAGTGTCAGTATACTGTAGTCCCCCCTTACCCACAGTTTCAGTTACCCGCTGTCAGCTGCAGCCCAAAAATATTAAATGGAAAATTCCAGAAATAAACAACTCATAAGTTTTATATTGTGTGCCATTCTGAGTAGCATAATGAAATCTCACGCCCTTTTCACTCCATCCCACCTGGGACATGAATCATCCCTTCGTCCAATGTATCCATGCTGTATACACTATCCACCCATTTAGTTCATTTAGTAGCTATTTTGACTACCAAAATACAAAACCAAAAACATAGTATAGGAGGGTTCAGTACTATCCATAGTTTCAGGCATTCACTGGGGGTCTTGGAAAATATCCCCCACAGATGAGGGGGGATTACTGTACACTGAGCATGTTGTAGCTTAAGAGTTATCCAAAAGATATCCATATACTGAGCCACTCACAATTACAAGTACTCACTGGCCTTCTGGGGACTCAACACTATGCTATGTGCTAATGAGGATTGTATTAGTTAGAATTTCTTTGGTTGCAAGTGACCAAAAATTCAAACCAGCTTAAAAAATACAGAGACTTTATTGGCTGAAATGATTGCAAAGTTGAGATACATGCTAGCTTCAGGTGAGGATTGATTCAGGACTCAAATGATGTCACTGAAGAGCCACTTTCTCCCAGTCTCATCATTATACATTCTGTGATATTGGCTTTACCCTTAGGTGTCACGAAGTAGCCCCTAGAACTCCAGGCTCTCCCCTTGAGAAAGCAAAACAATCGCCACTGTTTCAGAATTCCCCTCCTTATACATCATGGACAAGAGAAAAAGAAGTTTTATTCAGTAGGTCCTGCCCCTGTTCTAGGATTCACGTGCTCTCATTGGCCTAACATTGGGGCACATGACCATATCTGAACCAATCACTGTAGCCAGGGAGTGAGAGCCACCGAATAACTTAATCAGCCAGGGCCCAGCCCGGAGCTGAGGGTGGGAATAGAGATAGGAAAAAGCCGCAAAGGAAAGTCTGGACACTTTTAGCAGGAGACAGGCAGAATGAATGGTGGGAAATCCCCATGTTCCCCTAGTTACCCAAACATTGGCATTGGCTTTATCTTAGCACCCTATTTCTTTCTCCATGTTCAGCTAGTCGCCACACTCTGTGATTTTTTTTTCTTGCAAAATTTTGTTAGATCCAGGGGCCGGCCCGGTGGCGCACTGGATAGTGCGCCGCTTGGGAAGCACGGCGGCGCTCCCACCCGAGGGTTCGGATCCCACATGCAGACCGGTTCCCGCTCACTGGCTGAGCGAGGCGCGGGAGCAGCGCCGAGGGTTGCAATCCCGTTGCCGGTCACCGGTCCGGTACGGGGGCAACACTGAGGGTTGCGATCCGTTGCCGGACACGGAAAAAGACAAAAAAGACAAAAAAAAAAAAAATTTTGTTAGATCCCCCTTTATTTTCCATTTCTTCAGTTTCCACTCCAATCCACTCCCCCATCAACCCATACTTAAATGTTGCCCTACTGTACTCACTGGGCTCCTGCTTTCATCAGCTTTTTCCATCCTTCTCACCATGGGGAGATCCAGTTCATGTCCATGAGAGAGAATTCTCAGCATCTAGAACAGTGCCTAGTGCATAGTAAACATTCAAAAGGTAGTTGTTAAATGTTGAACGAATGCTCCTCCCACAACCAGGCACACTGTGCCAGCACCTCGGGGCCTGCCCGGTGACCCAAGGCATTGAGAAGGTGAACAGGCCCCCCCTCCCACAACCAGGCACACCGCACCAGTGCCTCGGGGCCCACCCAGGGACCTGAGGCTGGAGCCAGGGACCAGACACATCCCACAACTGGGCACGCCGCCAGTGCCAAGGAGCATCACCTCCATGTGGGTGGCCCACCACAGCCGCCACAATAAACATGGCTGCCACAAAAGTGGCTAGATGCCACAAGCATCACGCAGATGGTCTGCCAACCACTGGAGTACATTGACACGGGGAGCGTAATTAGAGGGGGGTGGGGGAGGGAAAGGGGGATGAGGAGAGATCGGACAAGGGGCATAAAGAATAATTACGATTTGTAACAATACATATGCTAGGAATATTGATTTGATCAACATATCTCAGCATTGAACCCCCAAAATATGTATAATCAATTTGGATTCAATAAAAAAATAAATTTAAATAAATAAATAAATAAATAAATAAATAAATAAATAAATAAATAAATAAATGTTAAATGAATGAATAAATAACTTCATAGCCCTTATTACTTCCTGGAATTCACTTTCATTTATTTTGTTTATAGACTTTTCCCTTCACCCTTAACACATAGAAAGTGTCTGGAACATAGTAGGTACTCCACATACATTTGTTAAATAAGTTAATGACTATATGTTTCTTGAATTAGAGAATCACTCATAGTTAGGAAGTGAATAAGGAGCCAACAGAAACAGTTAAAGTGGTTGAGGTCTTGGGGAGAAAATGCATAACAGAAGAAAGAAGATTTTCACCAAGAAGGGAAGAGTCAACAACATCAGAGCTGAAGAAGTATCAAAGAGAGCAGGGACAGAGGAAAGGACATTGGATTTATTTCTACTAACTGAAAATAGTTCAACTAGTTATGTTTCGTGTAGAAAAAGAAATTAAAATCTCACACAGCATTTGAATTTTTCCTTCTATCTTAGCTATGAGAAATTTAAAAGGTAAGTGTAGGAAATTAAATCTCCTTTAATTCTTTTGTCTGCATTTCCTGTTGCTTTCTTTCCAGGTTGCCACGAAACTGTCACACCACATGGTAAAACTCTCACAATCAGCTGCAATATGTTCAATGGGTGACTTATACTGAGCCCAGCTCTGGCTAAGTTGCAAAGAATCATGTAAGTCACGCAAGCCTCAATAGAAAGGAGTATAATTTACTATGCTAAGTGCACTGTGGAAAAGGTCAAGTGATTAATAAGTCACCAATATGAAATACAAGGCTATCAACACTGGAAGGTTTAATCATTTACTCTCCTTGGGGCTTGGGTGAAGCAGATCCTTTCTGGGGGTCTTTTCTGGCAGCATGAATCTGCAAAATTCTCAAAGAGATATTTCCTCCTTACACTTTCTCTTAAAATGATATCTTTTTAGAAAAATAAATGGAGGCTCTTTTCCTAAAAAATCTTTATTCTCAAAGAGGTAATCTATAATGTCAGGACCTACACTAATAAGATATTTTCCATTTTGGTCAAGAGAAAAAATACACATGCTGTTTGTGGTTATTCCCAGTTCTAATAGGAACTCTTCAATATTTTGCCTTAAGTATCCTAAGCAAATATTTCCCATTCAAGCTTATTTACCCTTTTTATCACTTTTAAATTCTCTTGTAAATGGAGACAATAGTTAAGAAAGTAATCTTTTTAAAGACAACAGCAAATCCAAACTAAGAGAAAAAGATAGAGATTCTGATGATCTGTAAAGAAATAATGGAAGGACCATTTATTTTTTTTTTATTTTATTTATTTTTTTTCCTTTTGTCTTTTTTCATGTCCGGCAACGGACCGCAACCCTCAGTGTCGCGCCCGTACCGGACCATGACCGGCAAAGGGATCGCAACCCTCGGTGCTGCGCCCGCCCCTCGCTCAGCCAGTGAGCGGGAACCGGTCTGTATGTGGGATCCGAACCCTCAGCGGGAGCGCCACCACACTCCCAAGCGGCGCACTGTAGCAGTGCGCCACTGGGCCGGCCTGGAAGGACCATTTATTGAAGGCTTATTATAAATGCCAGACACTATGTAAAGACATTACATGTATTTCATTCAATCCACATAACAACCTTATGAGGTAGATATTAATGCCGTCATTTTACAGATGAGGAAACTGAGACTTGGAGAGAGGTTGAGTAGTGTGCCAAGATCACACAATGAGAAAAGAGATGGGACCAATGTTAGAAACGAGTCTGCCAGATCTCAAAGCCTGAATCGTCTTGCACCGTGCCATTGGCTTTCTTGTGTTTCTCTGCAGCAGTAAGTCTTATTTTCATTTTTTTCAGATTAAGCAAAGTATATCCTAGGCAAACGGTACAATGGGTTTAATAACAATAGCAGCAGCAATAATAGTTCCTGCTTTTTGAAGTTTTATTTAGTGCCAGGCACTGTGCTATTTTTCAAGCATTTATATGCTCATTTAATAAAATTTTATTGAGCCTTTATTATGTACTAGGTGCTGAGGGTACAATAGTGAGTAAAATAAACATAATTCTTACCCTTTTGGAGCTTACTGGTTAGTGAGGGAGGCAGACATGAATCAAATAATCACAAAAATAACTGTATAATTATTTTGACAAGTGTGACAAGACCATTCAATGGGGGAAAGAACAGTCTTTTCATGGTGTGGGGAATACCAGGCATCCACATGCAAAAGAATAAAGTTGAATCCTTACCTTATACCATATTCAAAAATTAGCTTAAAATGGATCAAAGACCTAAATGTGAGACCTTATACTATAAAGTTCTTAGAAGAAAACACAGAGGAAAAGCTTTATGACATTGGATTTGGCAATGATTTCCTGGATATGACACCAAAAACACAGGCAACAAAAGTAAAAATAGATAAATTGAAGTATATGAGAATTTAAAACATTTTGTGTATCAAAAGACACAGTCAACAGAGTAAAAAGGCAGCCTACAGACTTATAGTATGGCAGAAAATATTTGCAAATCATATTTCTGATAAGTGGTTAATATCCAGAATGTATGAAGAACTTCTACAACTCAACAACAAAAACCCAAATAACCCAATTAAAAAATGGGCAAAGGACTCGAATAGACACTTCTCTAAAGATGTACAAATGTCCAAAAAGCTTATTTAAAAGGTGTTTGACATCATTAATCACTAGGGAAATGTAAATCAAAACCACAAGATATCGCCTCACACCCATTAGGAAGGGTGCTATAGGAAAAACAGAAAGAAAGTGCTATGGTTTGAAGGTGTCCCACAAAAATTCATGTATTAAAAACTTAATTGCCATTGTAATAGTGTTGGGAGGTGGGGCCTTTAAGAGGTGATTAGATCACAAAGGCTCTGCCCTCATGAGTGGATTAATGTTGTTATGTCAAGAGTGGGTTAGTTACTGTGGGAGTGGGCTCCTCATAAAAAGGATGAGTTTGTCTCACTTCTCTTTCTATCTCATGCGATTGCTTCTGCGCTTCCACCATGAGATAACCCTGGCCAGATGGCAGTACCATGCTCTTGGAATTCTCAAATAAACTACTGTTCTTTATAAATTACCCAGTCTTGGGTATCATGTTATAGCAGCAGAAAATGAACTAAGAAAGATAGACAAAGAAAAACAAAACAAGTGTGGGTGAGGATGTGGAGAAATTGGAACCCTGTGCACTGTTGATGGGAACTTATAATGGTCTAGCTGCTATAGAAAACAGTATGGTGGGATCCTTAAGAAACTGAAAATAGAATTACCATGTGATCCGGCAATATCACTTTTGGGAATATGTCTAAAAGAATTGAAACCAGGTTCCCAAAGAAATATTTGGACACCCATGTTTATGGCAGCATTATTCACAATAGCCAAAAGGTGGAAGTGACTCAAATGTCCATTGACAAATGAATGGATAAATAAAATATAATATATACATACAATGGAATACTATTCATCCTTAAAAAGGAAGGAAATTCTGACACATGCTACAACATGGATGAACCTTGAGGAGTTACGCTAAGTGAAATAAGCCAGTCACAAAAAGGCAAAATACTGTATGATTTCCATTATATGAGGTATCAGGAGTAGTCAAACTCATAGTAACAGAAAGTAGAATGGTGGTTGACAGGGGCTGAGGGGAGGGGGAAATATGAAATTATTGTTTAATGGGTACAAAGTTTCAATTTTGCAAGATGAAAAAGTTCTGGAAATTGGTTACACAACAATGTGGATATACTTAACACTAGTGAACTGTACACTTAAAAATAGTTAAGATGGTAAATTTGTTATATGTTATTTTATTGCAATTAAAAATTTAGAAAATGTTAAATGTATAATTAAATGTTTATCTCCTTTAATCTTTTAAACAACTCTATGAGAGATTTTTATTGTGCTCATTTTATAGAGCAAACTCAGTAAAAAGGCCAAGTCACTTGCCCAAAGTGACACAGTTAGTTATGAGTAGGGATGGAATCTGAACCCATTTCCTGAGCTGAAAGTTCATGCTCTAAACTATCACCCAACTTAGATAACCAGGTCTTCAAATGAATGAACAAAACCACCTCTTTTGGGGATTAGTCACTACAGTTGGAGAGATCACAGAGCACCACGCTGAGCATGGAATGTGAGTACCAGTGGTTGTCAAGGATACTGATAAAGACCCTGTCTCCCATTATTATGCCAATACCTCTTCCCACTGCTGCCAGTGAGAAATGCACGTAAGTGTGGCATCAGGACAATTTGGTTTTCTTGTTTCTATTCCAAAAACTTTTTACCCTTGCACACTGAATATAACACCTTAAACCCAAGTGGAGATAGAGCCTAGCATTTTTTTTAGTAGTAAAAGCCTGTTGGCAGGGCAGAATGCCAACTGATGACATGACTTTCTAAGACAAAGCCCTTGGTTTACATCCCAGAGTTCCAGTTAAATCAAAGTCTGCCTAAGCCTAAATAAGGTAGCTAATGTATGTGAACTGGAAAGCAGTTTTTCCGGGGAAAGGAGGAAAAAAAAGTGACAGATGCCCTGGTTGGACATCATGAGAAGGTGTGGGGAGGGTGATATGACCTGTTTGATCGGCTTAGGCACTTCAGAGTGAAGCTACTGTAACCTTAAAGAAAATCATCCATACGAATAGTTTACCAAAGTTGATGGTCTTGTGAGGACTGTTTTAGGTCAAACAAGTACAGGCAGGCAGCCAGGGACTGGGCAGTGGGTGGCAGGAGTGGACTTGGGGATGGGCGGAAGTGCTATTGGCTTAAGTGGGACCAAGCAGGGATGGGACTTAGGTCAAGTGAAAGAATGTAGTAGTGTCGTCCTGCCATAAGCTCAGACATACCAGGGTAACATGGAGGAGATAGACATAGCTCACAATTTGCACAATCAGATTATAGCTTCATTCCCAGAAAGCCTAAGTCTCCAGAAATTATTTAGAGCTATGAATTTGAGAATATAAAATGGCTGGAAAAGGATTCTGGGTATTTTGATAATGCAGCTTTTTTGTCTAATGTGACGCTTTTCAATAGGAAGAAAAACCTGGGCAAACTGTCTCTCCCCCTAGCCTTTGAGCTATTTTCCTTACGATTACTTTTTCTGAAAGCAAAATAACAAACTTTAAAAAGAACGCTAGAATCCACAATGGTCTGGAATGACATTTTTAAGAAGACAAGGAAAGTCATTTGAGTAGGTTTATCACATAAAAGACCACTTAGACTACTTGGAATAGTAAGTTGAGGCTCTCAAGTCAAACTGAAAGATGCCCATTAACTTATGAATAGTTCAATTAAGGAAACTAAATTAGTAGTAGGCTTATGGGAAAACCTACTAAACTTGAATGTTTAGAATTCAGAGACTTCTTTGACATAAGGGGTATTTTTTTTTTTTTTTTTTTTACCCTGGGGTTACTGGAAGTCATAAAACCCTCCATTAAAAGTCATTATATTTCAACATACACACAAATAATTATACCACCTCGTACTATGATCTCTTTTATATCAGATTTTTGACAGAGAAGAATAAATACTGCAGCTGGTCTATAAGCTGAAATTTCCTGACTCATGAATTCTTATCCTTCGTGACCTGGGAGGTAGGACAAATGCTGAGGAGGGAGGTGGAGAGAAGCTCCCGGTAAGGTCATCATTTATGTCTAGAACACTGAGGCAGTTTTATTGTACCTTACCAGGCACTTGTGGGAAGCATTGTCTCCACCGGGAGACCAGGCACTCAGGCTGTGCTGCAGAAAACGGTTACAGGAGAATGATGGAAGGTGTCATAGCTCTCAGAAATGAAGGGACGGAACACATTTTGGCAACAAAAAACCTGCTTTCTTTAGCAGGCTACTATATAACTGGGTTTTAAAGCTAATTTTCTTTCCCATATCCACTTTAGCTTTTGCTTAAATTCAAAGAAATAAACTCAATTCCAAAGTAATTTGCTGATATTAGTCTTTTATTCTTTCTTTCTTTTAGTGTCTGCTAAGTGCCTGGCACAGTGCTCAGTGCGGGAGGCATGTTGGGTGACAAAACAAAGGAAGAGATCTTTATCAAAGGTTCACACCAAATGGATATAGAATTATAAACTAAAGTAAGTGCTCTCAGTGAAGACACCATTGTGTGTAAAATGGGGACTTAACCTAGACTTGGGTGTGATAGTGGGAGGTCAGGTAAGAACTAGGCCAAAGGTTGGACTGGGGGTGGGGAAGTCTAGACAGAAGAAACAGCACGTACAAAGGCCCTGGGGATGGAAGGTACAAGGCATATTGTAGGAACCGAAAAAAGGACTGTGGTGGCAGGAACAAAGGGAGTGAGGGGGAGAGCAACCCAAGATGAAGTTGGGGGTGTGGTAAGGATTTTGATCCTCTTGGGAAGCCATTGATGAGTATTTAAAAAGGATTTAGCATAATTAGATTTGCATTATTGAAAAGATGACTTCAGCTGCAGTTTGGAGAATATATTCGAGGGGAGCAAGAGTGGACAGTGAGAAAACTTCGGCTTTTGCATGGTAGAGAGATGATGATTGATTGTGCCAGTGTGGTATGCTGGGTGTTCTCCATTTGCCCCTCCACGTTCACTTGCCACCCTCTCCATCCTGTCCTATGCCCCAGGCAGCTGAACTATATGAACTACAGAAACCAGATCCCATGCCCTCTGGCTGCTGGTTAAGTTTGGCCAATGGGAAGCCTCTGTAGGAGACTGGAATTTGGAGAAGAATTAAGTCAGGGTATTTATTTCCCAGTTCTTTACCTCCTGGGCTGTGTCTGGCTTGCTGTGTCTTTCAGCAGAAGATTATACTCCTCTCAAATCTACCTTATGGGGCCGAGCCCGGTGGCGCACTCGAGAGGGTGTGGCACTGGGAGTGCAGCAGCGCTCCCGCCGCGGGTTTGGATCCTATATAGGGATGACCCGTGCTCTCACAGCGCTCACTGGCTGAGCGCGGTGCGGCCGGTCTCAAAAAGGACAAAAAAAAAAAAAAAAAAATCTACCTTATGTACATGACTTGCTCTTTCAAGGTTGCAGTAATTGCCACCTTTCCCAGTCCCTTCAGGCCCAGGGGAGTTGATAGCATTGCTTTTATTGCCAAGGGTTTCTATATTTTCTATTTGGTGTGGTTTCTCTACATTCTTCCCTTTGTAAATAATCCCTCCTCCGATTCTTCTCATTTGAGTGTCATGTTTCCTGTTGGGACCTTCACTGATATAGGTGGTAGCTGGATATGAAGGGAAATGAACAGATTAGAGATGTAGTTAGGAGGTTAAATTAGCAGGATTGGTGATCATAAAAAGCATTACTTACAGACATAAATTATTACAGCAATAGTACTTTTACTTTTATTACTAACAAAATAGATGCCATGGTCTACTAGCTGGGAATAATAATATTTGCGTTCATTATCATTTACAGGAATTTTGATTTTCAAAAGAAGCAAGATTCCATTAGCAAAAGAGAGACAACGGTGATGGAAAGGTAATATTTGGGAATTCCACTTTAACCCTCCCTTTCTCTTCCGAATTTGCCTGTGTTCTTCCATAAATCTGTTGAATATTGTAACAGAAATCTAGTTATATAACATCAAATCCAAACTCTAGGCAAAGACTTTTTCCAATTATCCTATTTGTTTTTCTAACATGTATTCACTGGTAGTATCCCCTGGGCTTTGCTCCTATACCCTTTCCAATCATGGGAAAATACGTACAAATCTATTGAAAGGTTGCTTGTGATCTGTGCAACTCACAAATGTTTGCTGTTGTCGCTGCTTTTAGCTGGACTGCACCAAACCATACCAAAGTGGTAAATAAAGTTTCTTCAGTGTTTAAGTTCCTCCTAAAGAAGACACCACAATCTTCTTTGTTGAATTAAAATGCCTAATGATGTTACAGTCTGTGTCCCTTCCTGATTCATGTGGGGATTAAGACTAGCTTGCCTTTATACTATAAATTTAAAAATGTTCATTTACTTGAAAACTTGATCTTTCCAGAATTATCTGCCCAGTTTCCTTGTGTTAACCTTTAGCTTCTGTAATAGTTTCCTATTGCTGCTGTAACAAATTACACAAATTTAGTGTCTTAAAACAACATACCTTTTTTCCCTCTTATTCTGGAGGTCAGAAGTCCTAAAATAAGTTGGCAAGAGGGCGTTCCTTCTGGAGGTTCTAGGGACAGTCTGTTTCCCTGTCTCCTTTTCTTTCTAGCTTCTAGAGGCCACTTGAATTTTTGGCTTATGGCCCCAGCCTCTGTCTTCAGAGCCAGCAGCATAGCATCTCCCTCTCCCTCTCTCTGTCTCTTTCTCTGTCTCTCTGCCCTTGCGTTATCACATTGCCTATTGCCTTCTGCGTCTATGACCCTCCCTCCTTCCTCTTATAAAGACCCTTGTGATTACATTGGGCACACCCAGATAATCCAGGATGATCTTCTCATTTCAAGATTCTTAACTTAATCACATCTGCAAAATCTCCTTTGCCATGAAAAGTAGCATATTCGCAGGTTCCTGGGATTAAGATGTGGACATCTTTGGGGAGGCCTTTATTCAGCCAACCACAGCTTCATTCCTATGATCTATTCCAAAGCACCTCGTTTTTCTCAAATTCACCCCTTTTGTTCCTATCACCTAAGCATTCTGCTACTACCTCTCCACATGTCAAAATCTTCCTCCAATTCAATGGCAATTGAACAAATATTTTCTTTTCTGTTTTTTTTTTTTTTTTGTCTTTTTTCGTGTCCGGCAACGGATCGCAACCCTCAGTGTCACGCCCGCACCTCGCTCAGCCAGTGAGCGGGAACCGGTCTGTATGTGGGATCCGAACCCTCGGCGGGAGCGCCGCCACACTCCCAAGCGGCGCACTGTAGCAGTGCGCCACCGGGCGGTCCCATGAACAAATATTTTCTGAGTATAGTGCTAGACTTGGAGATAAAGCAGTGAACCAGACACTGCTAATGAGTTCATTTCCTCCGAAACCTCCCCACTATACTTGGTGGGGAGCCCTGAGGAAGAGAGTTGAGCTCTGGGTCTTTACTAACTACTTGCAGCTGTGTGGAGTAGAACACACATCTCATCTTACAGTTCTCACTGCCCTGATCATTTCTCACCTTTTTAAAAGAAAATTTTTTTCAGTATTCTTATGGGTTTCCTCTGTATCCTTTCAATATCCCCTTAGTTTTGAGCTGGTACAAGGCACATTTCTCTAGTAACGTTTTAAATGTTACAGAATTAATCAAAGACTGATAATCAAAAACATTATTAATAGTATCTTTGCAATCACAGAGGGGGCATGAAGAAGGAATATTTCTGGGTGATTTTATACTTTATGTACTTATAGTTATACAATGAACATGTAGTTTTCTAATTAAATAAAAATATAAGATAAAAAGGCAAAATGTTTTCAATTTCCAGATCTTAAAATTCAAATTCCATAATAACAATTAACACTAGATTTTTGCATAGACACAGAAAACAAATCTGCTTCATAGTTTAAGCAATTGTTTATAATCAGGACTGACTACATAATTCTCAGGGCCCGGCATTAAATGAAAACATAGGTCCCTTATTCAAAAATTATTAAGAATTCCAAGTCAGCAACAGCAGAGCATTAAATGAAGTGCGGGCCCCTTCTAATTGCAGGGTCTTTTGCGACTGCATAGATCATCTGCCCATGAAGCCAAACCGGTTGTAATTATTGTCACACATATACACAACGGCCTTTACATCACATTAGGCAAAATCTGAGAACTGTAACTAGGTTTTGCAAATTTCAGTGATGAGAAACAAACTTTACATGTGGTAATAATCAGCTTTGCTGCCTTTTGGTGTTTTCTTTGTACAGGTTTGATAATAGTAATTATTGGTTTAAGTGTGTCTACCTGATACTAAAATTCATGAAAAATGTGAAGCATTCAGTCAGTTTCCTGGATCTTTCCCCAGATCTAGTTATTTCACATTATGCAACAAACAAATGGGAGCTTGACCTTCAGTGACCAGACTCGACATCGGTGTGTTGCCTCCAGAATCCCTTGACCTTCCAAGCCTGCCATCAGCAGATTGGAATATTTTACTCAACTGACAAACAACCTGACTCTGGCCATTGAGTTAGTGGTTAGATTAGGGCCTCTAAGACAACTGAAGTTTCTTCTTGGCTTTGTGTTTAAAGACTTTGAATAGTTTATTTCATCCTGCTGTGAAAGGGGAATAATTAAATTCTTCAAAGTCCCAACCCAGAGAGGTACCAAATGAAGTCAACACTTGGAGAGCCTCACATAAAATTTGCTCTGAAAATGCAAATCTTCCTCCACTTCTTCAGCCCTAGCTCCTACTTAGCTGAGGGGTCACCTCTTCCTAGAAGCCCTTTTTGATCCCTTCCCCAGCCCTATCCCTGCTCTGTGTTTCTGTAGCAACCTCTACACACATCTATCACAGCTTTTCCCACATTGTGATACAATTATACTTGGGTACATTCTTCTCACCATACTATGGTGGACACGGAGATGGACTGCCCAGATCCCCTTTCGAGGGAGGGCTTGCTGCCCAGTGGAAGGAAGGGTGGCCAGCCCCTTCAGGGTCTGCTTCTGTGGCAGAGAGCCTTCTTGCCCTAGGTCATGTCCCTCCCTGGCAGCCCACGATCAATGGCTCATCAAGCTGGGGAGGTCCGGCCCTAGCCAGTTCAACCAGATTTGGAACAACTCAGATGGACAATTCTTGCTCCAGAGCTCCCTGTTGGGTTGGGGGAGACTCTATTGGATTTGGATTGCAGTTCAATTTGTCCCTTGGTCCAGTCCCACCCTTCCACCCCCACCCCATGTTCCTTTCACAGGTGTTGTCCTTAATAACCACACGTACTCCAAACTCCATCTCATTGTCTGCTTTTGGAGAATCAACCTTATGACACAGAGTCTGAATTCCTTGTATTACTTGCCTTTACACTCCTAACTCTCAGCACCTTGCTAAGGCCACAGTACACACCCAATAACTGCTGGTTGAACCAAACAGTTTACTACGGACTTAAAAAATACAGTATTGTTTCTGATTTTCTTTCTTCCTGTCACAGAGAATCATATGGAAATCATTGTGAAGGTTTTTAATGTTGTTAAACATACAACCAATAAAAAAAAAAATGTAATAAAGTGGTGCCGAAATATCTTTAAACAAATTATTCAGCAAGTACAATCTTTATGCATCATCTGTATAGTTTTTTTATCATGATAACATCAGCATTCTAATATAGTATTAGACTTTGCCAGTCTCTTTACAAATTGTTAAAGCAATGCCTTTGTTTAAGCTTTGGGAAAATGTTTATTTGTTGGAAATGAAGGCGATCCCCAAAGTGCTTTTTAATATGAAGAATGCAGCATGGATTCTTAGTTATGGGTTTTCATTACAATACATTTTTGTTTGTTTGTTTTTGAACAAGATGCTTTAGAAGAGAAACCAGGTTGGGGGGAACTGAAGGAAGCAATGAAGAGAAGAAATAAACAAGTTGTGAGCAATGTCAAGAGGCTGTGAATGACGTTACAGCTGCTAAATCAGTTTCCACTGCAATTAGGATCAGAAATAAAATTGAAAGAGAAAACAAAATGAATGCCAAACAACATCCCTACAACCACCCTCCTGAAGACACCTTCCCAGAGCCCCCCAAATTTGCCTACCCTATAATCTAACATCATGCTAAGTACAGCAACTTTGATTTCCAATTAGTAGGCAGTAAATTAATCTAAGTGCAATGGGTTTTGGAGCTCAAAAGATGCCAGAACTCGAGGGAGAGGGACGTTCAAGTGCAGAAGGGTGAGAAGAGGCAAATTGGGGTAAGGCTAAACGTATGTGAGCACAAGAGGACCTGATATGGAGGTTGTCTATTTAAAAAAGCAAGTTTATCAGTTTTTAAAATAATATTCATGTCTTCCTTTGAAGACAATGGAAATTTTGATAAGGCTAAATGTTATAATTTTCAAATCCTTTACAAGTGTTTATTCTAAACAATGTTTCAGTCAAAACAATAGAGACAGTAAAAAGATCAGTGGTTTTGGGGTTGGCAGGAGGGATAAAGGGATGAATAGGGGAGCTAGAATATGAATAGAGGATGTTTAGGGCAGTGAACCTACTCTGTCTGATGCTGTAATGGTGGATACATGACATTATGCGTTTGGCACAACCCTAGAACGTACACCACAAAGAGCGAAACCTAATGTAAACCATGCACTTTAATAAATAATAATGTACCAATATTGGTTCATCAGTGGTAACAAATATACCACACTAATGTGAGATGTTAATAGGGGAAATGGGAGGGGGAAAAAGGGAGTATATAGGAAGTCCCTGTACTTTCTGCTCAATTTTCCTATAAACCTAAAACTGCTCTAAAAATTAAAGTCTATCAACTTAAAAACAAACCCCATTTCTGTCTATACTAATGACTGCTAAAATTGAAACAAACAAGTTTGGTTTTTGTCTGTCAAGAGCTCCTTCTTCCAAACTTCTGCTGGTAGCAGGCCCTCTCTTCCTATCTCAGTAGGTAGGTAAATGACCCAGGCCTAGCTACTTCTCTTTGGTTACAGGAATCAGTCCAGACATTATGAGTCAAGGCTGATCCTTCAGAGACTTTCCCTGGGATTTTTCAAACTGGAGCTGGGGGAGAGGAGTCCTCTTCCCATTAGTAGTCTGCCTGCAATCTCATGCTTCAACACATGACGAATGTCTCAAAGAACGAAGCGGAGAGAAGCAAGAATGATGAGCAGAAAGAGGGTTTCCAAAGTCCCAGCGTCCAGTCGCCCAAGACCAGCTTACTCATGTTCTTTGTTTGGTCTATGGCCCAGCACAAGTCCCTTTCTGCTTAAGCTTGTTTGAATTGAGTTTCTGTCCATTGTAACCGAAAGAAAAGCAAAATTTTTGTTTTTTCCGTTTTGAACGAGTAACCGCATATTGGGTGCTTACTATGTGCCAGGCACTGGCTACATAGTATCTTATATGATTTTCACAGGAACTTTATGAATGAGCTACATTGTATACGGGAAGAAATGGGGCCTCTGAGAGATTAGGGAACATGCTCAACATTGCACACTAATAAGACACAGGATTTGAACTCAGGTCTGACTCAATCCAAAGCCCATGATCATAACCAGTTCACAAAATGTGTGCAACCTACCTTTATCATCTACTGAAGCACAGCTTATTCAACTCTGGGCCACACCTATTGAATCACTTTGAACCCACAAGCTTTGTTCTCAATCTGGATTTAAACCTCCACTCTGATATTTACTATGAGCTTCAACTGTATGAAATTGCTGATATTTGACCACTTTTGACCTTCAGGAAAGGCAATTTCATTTAATTCAACCTAGTAGCTATATAGTACGGTGTACCTAACCATTTAGTCTCAGTTTCTTAACCTGTTAAATGGTGATTTTGTAGCCTAAGCAGACCCTGAGGTAAACATTTGGTCAACAGGCTCTGAGACAATGATTTAGGTGCAATTATTTTACTTATGAAGATTTTACAGGATGCTCAGTTGAGGGAGTGGGGAAAGTGAGACAAGGAAAGGAAAAAGCCAGCAAAAGGCATGTTGATGAGCAGGTTACTGCTGTGGGCAACTGGGGCTCAATCCTGCTGGGGACATTGTAAGGGACTGTGTGGAACACACCTTGAAAACATTCCCCCTGAGAGCCAAGGAAGCTGGGGTGTTTATCCACTCACTCCTGTCACTCACTGGATGAGGGGCAATCCCTGGGACTTCCAGTCCAGAGAATGTCCCCAGGCAAACAGATGCAGGAAGCAGGGCTTGTACTGGAATTTTCTGTGGGTGACCTCTGAGTTGGGTCATGGGATATGAATAGGGCGCTGACAGCATCTACTATAAGAGGTGTTATCACCCACTTTATGGCATTTTTGGTAAGGGTGAAATATACATAACATGAGTATATAGTTGCCAAAATAGCCAGTCAACCTAGTTGGAGGGTAAAGGCCAGATTAAATAAAGACTCGAAAAAAAAAAATAGACTATGATATCTCATAGATTTGGAAGCTCAGTGGTTTGATTTCTAGGTATTTTATCTGTACAAATAAGCATACCTATGTTGTAAATCTCCAATCTACTCTATGTTTTACACATATGGGATCATACTGAACATACTGTTTTGCAATTTGGTACTTTTAAAAAATATATCTTGGACTTTTTCTCTGTCAGCCCATACGGCTATACTTTGTTTCTTCTAATGCCTGCATAGTATGCTCAGCACTTCATTGTATGGATTTACTATAATTTATTTAACCGTTGCTGTTGATGAATAGTTAACTAAAATTCCAGTTTTTCACTATTACAAAGAATGCTGTAATGGGTATTTTATATGTATATTGCCGTACCTTTATGCAAGTGGGTCCGTAAGATAAATTCCTACATGTAGTTCTTGGGTATAAAAATAAGTACATTTTAAATTATGATAAATATTGGCAAATTGGCCTCCAGGAAGCTTGCTCCTATTTGCACACTCACCAACAGTGTGCAAATCGCCATGTCCTCACACCCTTGGCCATACTGCTTAGTTTTTTAGATGCTATTTTGAGAGGGGAGCATATTTGAAAAGAGTTTCAAAATTGTGTGATAAACTTTTGCTTCCTTTAAATTACAATAATACGCTACCGCCTTGGTGCCCTGCTGGGATCCTGAGGTATGGAGCTGGGGGAACCCGAATCCAGCTGCAACCAGGTAAAGAGCACACCAAAAACAACATTTCCACGTGGGTAGCCCACCATAGCCACCGCAATTGCCATGGCTGCTGCAGAGGCGACTAGTCTCTATAGCGGCAGTCACAGCCGCTGTGCAGATGGCACGCCAGACTCTCAACTGCATTGACACAAAGAGAGGCACCAGCAGAGACAAAAAAAAAAAAAAGAAGAGGTCCTCTCTCTCCACAAAGCACACTCCAGAGTAATAGAGAAGCATCTGATTTATGATAATAGGAGAGGACTTGATCACACCTGTCTCAGTACTGGACAGATCATCTAGGCAACAAACCAACAGAGGAATGGTTAATCTATCTGATGGAGGGAACAAATCTATGGTTATTAGATGGGGGAGGGGGAGGGAAAGGCAGAGAGGGAGGACAAAGAGGGAGGTTGGATAAGGGGCATAAAGAGTAAGTACGATTTGTAATAATGAATAGGCTAATAAAAATAAATTTAAAAAATAAATTACAATAATAATAACAACGGATGAAATGAATCATTTGTTGATTTATTCAACCAATATGTTTTGGGAGCTACATGCAATAGCACTGTGCAAAGGGCTGGAGATTGGAGGCCAGCAATTACATTGTTAAGGATTTATAAATACAGTTATAGTCACTACTTCAGTGGAAAACTGCAGTGTACAGTGAGAGCGGGTAGCAGTCACTAATGGGCCCCTGCCCACGTCCCCTCACCCTTACCACCTCAGAGCACTTTGGCCTGAAGGTTTTCTCTGGCCTCCAGGACCCACTTTGTCTTGGAGGCAGCAGGCCAGAAGTGCAGAGAAATTAACGCTCCCCTGGGAGTATTGCTCAGCCAATAAATGACAGAAATTAGTATATAAAAACCCCAGCTCTCTGACCCATTGTGTGGAATAACTCTGAGGTGTATGTGCTCCACTGGCTCTCAGAGTTCTTCAGTGGATCTGAATTCAAGTTGCCCACAGTGAAAACAGTAGATTTAGTTGGCTCCTTTTCCTTTTCTGTCTCATTATTCTGCTACTGGGTGTTTCATTCACCTTCCAAGTAAACCACTTGTATTCCAGTCCTTGTCTCAGGGTTCACTTCTGAGGGAGCCCAAATTTAAGGCCTTTGCCTAACCTATACTTTACTCTGATTGAGTTGTAACTAATCCTTACTCCTACATGTAGTTTTCATAATCTCTGCAATTTACAATTCATTAGAGTCATGTCCTAAGAGCTTACTTTCAAAATATCTCTCAAACTCAGAGAGTTCATAATAAGCAGTGGAGATTTTAGTCTCCAATGATTAAAGGAAAATTTTCAAAACAATCACAATGCTATTTATTGTACCACAGCTCAAAAATAATCTTTCCCTGAAGTGCAGAGGTTGTTTTTCCCATTTGAATGTTGTGTTTTCTCCCACTAGCATCCTAGAAGCGATAGACGCATGTGCCCTTTGTCTCCAGGGATTTTTTCATATGCAACAACTGACACAAATGGCCTTCAGTTTTAAATCTTTACAACCCTCTATGGCCTTATCTGACTACTGTGTTTAAAAGACCTAATGGTCTCTTTTCTTTTGCCTAATTCTGCTTGAGCAATGTGAATACAAATATTTAGAGTTCATTTGGATTCTTCCAACTTAAACCCATCAAATAAGCAGCCACTGACCAAACTTAAACCCATCAAATAAGCAGCCACTGACCAAACTGAAAAGATTTTTTTGTCCCTAGTGGATTGATTAAACATGGAATTCCATAAAGCTACTACTGTCCTGTGAACTGTGAGGCTCCAATACCTTGAGTCAACAAAACTCTGTAGGTTCCATTGTATGTCATGACTTAAATATAGTGCAGTGGCACTTTCTGCAGCAAAAATAATTTCATTTTAAAGCTAAAATGCAACTTAGAATTTTTCTTTCAGATTTTAATTACTTAAATTTCTACACTCTGAGGGCTATGAGGAAGAGGGAGGGCCAAAAATAAAGGGCACCTTTTAGAAATTGAGCTCTTTAGAAACAGTGTGGGTGGAAAGGATGTATACAATTTCAGGGGCAAACAGAGATCTGAACCACTGTTGTCATAGCACCTACAGGGGAATTTTTTATTTGCAAATGAAAAACAAATTAAAAAGGGAGACCTTTTCAGGGAGACGGTGGAGGAGGGTACTTTGAAGCAGGTTGCCCACCTAATAAGGCCTCAAACTACTGATGGTCCACGGAGGTCTACTGGGTGGTTTCAGTTCTGGTGCAAAATGGAAAGGCAGGGTTATGAGAACAGCATAGGCATGACAGAACAAGTTAATTTTGCATGCTATACAGTCCCTGTGTTAGCCTAGGTACAGAGGGCATAATCCAACTAGTTAAATCTCACAGTTTTTTGGCTCTGAAAGGAAGCAAGGATGCCTTTAAGGACAGAGCAAACAGGAGAAAGAGAAGCATCTTATCTGATCTACTGGGCCTGCTGCTTTTTCTATGCTTACAATTTCTCCCCCATTTGGCTCACCTTGTAGCATTAAATACCACTGGGCTGCCTCTGGGGAGAGGGTATCAAAGAGACTGAGATCTGTAGAAGTTTCTGTGTATAAATCCTGGAAGCCTTTAATGCAGATGCTGTCTGGAAGCCCCAAGCTTTGAAAACCTTTAGGTTGAAGGTTTGAGGATAAACTTGGTTTTCTTGGGACTAGACAAACTCCCAAGTGGGACATGGTGACTGATACCTAAGTTCCTTCTCTGTCCCATGTTCTGTCACCAAGTCAGTGGCAGCCTTCATACTTGATTCAGCTCCCAAGAATTGTAGTTGGTTTAAGAAAACAGAGGATGGTTATTTACTATGCTCTAGTTAAAAGTAGAAAGATACAAGTTTTATAGAAAATGGTAAGTTTCAGGAGAGTAACCTGAATGTACTCTACCTGGTTGGCATGAATCAAATGTAGTAACTTCTTTCATTTAAGTGATTTTCTCATATTTCCACTCCTGGTTCCATTAGACTTCTGACATTGCTTGCTTCATTATTTATTTAAATTCTAAATGTTCTGTGCCTCATACTTCTCTTAGGGGCTTCTACTCACCTTTATTTTTTCTTTTGAAAAATATTGTGTGTGTGTGTGTGTGTGTATATATATATATATATATATATATATATATATATATATATATATGTATGTATTTTTTTTTCCCACATGATTCAAGAGCCAGATAGGTACACAAGTCTATAGGTACAAATTTCTATTCATATCTTATTCTCAGCCATGCAGTTCCCCTGTCTGGAGGTAATTATGTTAACTAGCTGTGTGTGTGTGTGTGTATTTCCACAGCTATACTATGCATATACACATTACATACACACACCCATATACATTATATATATATATACTGTATATATATCTATGTTTCTTTCCCCTGTTTTTACAAAAATGGTAAACACCATGCATACTGTTCTGCATCTTGCTTTTTTCCACTTAAGAAAATGTGAAATGATCCAATCTTAATGCATGAAGAGCCCCCTCATTCTGTTTTATCGATTTACAGTGCTCCATTGCATGGATGTGTCATGGTTTATTTAACCAGCTCCTTATTAATGAAATTAGGATGTTTCCATTCTTTTCTATTACAAACAGTGCTGAAATGCATAGCTTGGTATGTGCTTCATTTTTCCCATGAGCAAACATATCTGTAGGATACATTCTTAGAAGTAGAATTGCTAGGTTAAAGGTCATGTGCTTTTCTAATTTTGATAGATGTAGTCCAGTTGTCCTCTCCAGAATCATTCCCATTTGCTGCTGGCATATTCCCTTCTGAGCATCACCACTGTACCTGAATCGCTCTCACACGTCCATCTGCTTTCTACTCATCTGCCACACTCAGGACCCTCTTACATCAGTAACTCTATCCTTTTTGTCAAGCATCACACAAATTACTTTGTTTTTATTCTGAATAACAATTTAAAAAAGAAAGAAAGAAAAGAAACTGGAATCAAAATACTTGGGTGCAAGTCCTGGCTATATTTCTTACATGCCTTGTGGCATTGGGCAAATTACTCATCTACTCTGAGCCTGCCTTTTTGCATCTAAAAAACTGGATGAGGCCCCCATCTCAAAAGCTTTGTGAAAATCAAGAGACACTGCATAAGAAACACTCAATATTGTCTTGGCACACAATAGGAATCCTGTAATTGATGGTTTCTTCCCCTCTTTGCCCTATTCATGCCTCAGTTTCCTTATTTTAAAAATAGGCATAAGGTTTCTGAGAGTATGAAATGATAAAATATGTGGAAATGTTTTGCAAACTATATTTGGTAAGCAGAATTGTAAGATAAACCCCAATGGCTCATACCCTTGTATAATCTCCTCTTGAGAGTGGGAAGGACCCATAAATATGATGGGATATTACTCCCATGATTATTTTATATTATAGGGCACAGTTGACCTTAAGAAAGGGAGATTATCCTCAGTGGGACTGACTTAATCCAGTAAACCCTTTAGAAGCTGAGAGTTTTCTCTGGCTGGTTACCGAAGAGGAAAGCAGAGTGACACTCTCTGGTTGGCCCAGAAGAAAACAAGCATCCATGTGAACTGCCTATGGGGCCACATGGCAAGGAACTACGTGCAGCATCCAGAAGCTGACCACAGTCTCCAGCCAACAGTTAGCAGAAAAATGGAAATCTAAGTCCTACAACTGCAAGGAAATGAATCCTGCCAGCAACCAGGGAGCCTGAAAGAGAACCCCAAGCACCAGATGAGAATCACAGTCCCAGCCAACACCTTGATGTCAGCCCGATGAGACACTGAGCAGAAAAATCAAGGCACACTGTGCCCAGACCCTAACCTATAGAATTATGAGATAACAAATGTGTGTGCATTTTTTCTTTTAACATTTACTTGTACATATTTGTGGGGTACAGTGTGTTGTTTCAATTCATGTATATACTGCACAATGACTCACTTAGGGTAGATAGCATAGTTTTGTACCCATTAGTCTAGCATTTTTCCTCCCCCCAACCCCTCCCCTCTTGGCCCCTGGTAACCATTATTCTACTCTCTACTTCTATGAGAACCACTTTTTATTTTATTTTTTTAGATTCCACATGAGTGAGATCATGCAATATTTGTCTTTCTGTGCCTGACTTACTACACAAAACATGATGGTTTCCAGTTCCATCCGTGTTGCTGCAAATGATAGGATATCATTTTTTTTTCATAGCTGAATAGTATTCCATTGTGTATATATATATACCACACTTTTTTGGTCCATTCATCTGTTGATGGGAATTTAGGTTGATTCCATCTCTTGGCTACTGTGAATAGTATTTTGATGAACATGTGAGTGCAGGTGTCTTTTTGATATATTGATTTCATTTTCTTTCAGTATATACCTAGTAGTGGGATAGCTGGGTCATAAGGTAGATATAGTTTTACTTCTCTGAGGAACCTCCATACTATTTCACACAATGGCTGTACCTATTTATATTCTCACCAACGATGTAGGAGGGTTCCCTTTTCTGGGCATCCTCATCAGCATTTGTTATTTTCTGTCTTGTTGATAATAGTCATTCTAACTGGAGTGAGATGATATCTCACTGTGGTTTTAATTTGCATTTCCCTGATGATCAGTGATTTTGAGCATTTTTTCATGTGCTTGTTGGCTATTTGTATGTCTTCTTTTGAGAAATGTCTGTTCAGGTCCTTTGCCTGTTTTTAGATTGTTTTATTTGTTTTTTTTTTTGCTGTTGAGTTGTTTGAGTTCCTTATGTATTCTGGATATTAGCCCCTTGTTTGATGTGTAGTTGGCAAACACTTTCTCCCATTCTGTAGGTTGTCTCTTCACCTTGTTGATAGTGTCCCTTGCTGTGCAGAAGATTTTCAGTTTGATGTAGTTCCATTTGCGTATTTTCGCTTTAGTTGCCTGTGTCTTTGTAGTCTCACTCAAAAAAGTGCTGCCCACTCCCTTTTCATGTAGTATTTCCCGTATGTTTTCTTCTGGTAGTTTCTTTGTTTTCAGGTCTTTAATCCATTTTGAGTTTATTTTTGTGTATGGCAAGAGATAGGAGTCTAGTTTCAATCTTCTGCCTATGGATATCCAGTTTTCCCAGCACCATTTATTGAAGAGGCTGTCCTTTTCCCACTGTATATTCTTGACACCTTTGTTGAGAATCAGTGGGCTACAAGTGCATGGGATTGTTTCTGGTTCTCTATTCTGTTTCACTGGTCTATTTTTATGCCAGTACCATGATGTTTTGATTACTATAGCTTTATAGTATATTTTGAAGTCAGGAAGTGTGATGCCTCCAACTTTGCTCTTTCTGCCATGATTGCTTTAGCTATGCAGGGACTTTTGTGGTTCCATACAAATTTTAACATCATTTTTTGTATTTCTATGAAGAATGTCATTGGTATTTTGATGGGGATTGTGTTGAATGTGTAGATTGCTTTGGGTAAAAAGGACATTTTGATGACGTTAATTCTTCTAACCCAAGAACATGGAATATTTTTCCATTCATTTGTGTCCTCTTCAATTTTTTTCACCAATGTTTTATAGTTTTTATTGTAGAGGTCTTTTACCTGCTTGGTTAAATTTACTCCAAAGTATTTCATTTTGGGGGGGAGGGGATAGCTATTGTGAATAGGATTACTTTCTTGATTTCTTCTTCACCTATCTCATTATTTGCATATAGGAAGGCTATTGATTTTTTTTTTTTTGTCCTTTTTGAGACTGGCCGCACCGCGCTCAGCCAGTGAGCCCAATGGCCATTCCTATATAGGATCCGAACCTGCAGCGGGAGTGTCACTGCGCTTCCAGCGCCGCTGCGCTCCCAGCGCTGCACTCTCCCGAGTGCGCCACGGGCTCGGCCCAAGGCTATTGATTTTTGTTTGTTGATTTTGTATCCTGCTACTTTACTGAATTCATTTATTAGTTGTAGTAATTTTTTCATTGAGTGTTTAGGGTTTTCTATATATACGATCATGCCATTTGCAAGGGTTGGTTTGACCTCCTTCTTTCCAATTTAGATGCCTTTTATTGATTTCTCTTGCCTTATTGCACTGGCTAGAACTTCTAGGACTATATTGAGTAAGAGTGGAGAAAGTGGGCACCCTTTCTTGCTCCAGATCTTAGCGAAATAGCCTACAATTTTTGTCTATTCAGTATGATATTAGCTGGTGGTTTGTTGTATATGGCCTTTATTGTGTTGAGATTCATTCCTTCTATATCTAAGTTGTTGAGAGGTTTTATCATGAAGGAGTGTTGGATTTTATCAAATGCTTTTTCTGCCTCTGTTGAAATGATCATGTTTTTTTTTTTTTTTCTTCATTCTGTTGATGCAATGTATCACATTTTTAGATTTGCTTATGTTGAACCATCTTTGCATCCCTAGGATGAATTCCACTTGGATGATCTTTTTAAATGTGCTGCTAGATTCTGTTTGCTAGTATTTTGTTGAGGATCTTCACATCTGTGTTCATTAGGGATATTGGTCTGTAGTTTTCTTTTTTTGTTGTGTCTTTTTCTGGTTTTGGTATGAGGTTAATGTTGGCTTCATAGAATGAGTTTGGAAATATTCCCTCCTCTTCAATTTTTTGGGAGAGTTTGAAAAGAATTGGTATTCTTTAAATGTGTGGTAGAGTTTAGCAGTGAAGCCATATGGTCTTAGAGTTTTCTTTGTTGGGAGACTTTATTACTGCTTCAAACTCATTGCTTGTTGGTCTGTTTAGGTTTTCTAGTTCTTCATGGTTCAACCTTGGTAAGTTGCGTGTGTCCAGGAATTTATTCACCTCTTCTACGTTTTCCAGTTTATTTGCATATAGTTGTTTGTAGTAGTCTCTTATGATCCTCTGTATTTCTGTGGTATCAATTATAATACCTCCTCTTTCATTTCTGCTTTTATTTGAGTCTTCTTTCTTTTTTTCTTCATTAGTCTAGCTAAAGGTTTATTGATTTTACCTTTTCAAAAAAACAACTCTTTGTTTAATAAATATTTTGTATTGTTTTTTTAAATCTCTAATTCATTTATTTCTTCTCTGATCTTTGTTATTTCTCTCTTTCTGCTGATTTTGGGTTTGATTTGTTGCTGTTTTTTCCAGCTCCTTGAAGTGTAATGTTAGGTTGTTTTTATGAAGTCTTTCTTCTTTTTTTTTTTTTTTTTTTTTTTTTTTTGTCTTTTACCGTGTCCGGCAACGGATCGCAACCCTCAGTGTCGCCCCCGTAACGGA
>NW_007726216.1:84223-107891 GCF_000696425.1 Galeopterus variegatus | reverse complement strand
CCCGCGCCTCGCTCAGCCAGTGAGCGGGGACCGGTCTGTATGTGGGATCCGAACCCTCGGGCGGGAGCGCCGCCGCGCTTCCCAAGCGGTGCACTATCCAGTGCGCCACCGGGCCGGCCCTATGAAGTCTTTCTTCTTTTTTGATGTAGACATTTATTGCTATAAACTTTCCTCTTAGAACTGCTTTTGCTGTATCTCATAAGTTCTGGTATGTTGTGTTTTCAGTTGCATTTGTCTCCAGGAATTTTAAATTTCCTTTTTGATTTCTTCTTTGACCCATTCATTGTTTAGCAACATGTTGTTTAACTTCCATATATTTGTACAGTTTCTAGTGTCCCTTTTGTTATTGATTTCTAGTTTTATTCCATTGTGGTGGGAAAAAGTAGTTGATATGATTTCAGTTTTTAAAAATTTGTTGAAACTTGTTTTGTGACCTAACATATGGTCTATTCTAGAGAAAGTTCCATGTGATGCTGAAAAGAATGTGTATTCTGCAGCTGTTGGATGAAATGTTCTGTATATGTCTGTTAGGTTCAATCAGCCTAGAGTAGAGATTAATTCTGATGTTTCTGGTTAATTTTCTGTCTGGATATTCTGTCCTTTGCTGAAAGTGTGGTATTAAAGTCCCCAAATATTATTGTGCTGTAGTCTATTTCTCCCGTGAGCTCTAATAGTAATTGCCTTATATAACTGGCTGCTCTGGAGTTGGGTGCATATATATTTAGAATTGTTATATTCTCTTATTGAATTGATCCCTTTATCATTATAAAACAACCTTCCTTATCTTTTTTATTTCTTTGGCTTGAAGTCTATTTTATCTGATATAAGTATAGCTACTCCTGCTCTTTTTGGGTTTTTATTTGCATGAAATATCTTTTTCCATCCCTTCACTTTCAGACAGTGTGTGTCTGTATAAGTGAAGGGAGTTTCCTGTTGGCAGCATATTGTTAGTTCTTGTTTTATAATCCATTGAGCCACTTTGCATCTTTTAACTGGGGCATTTAATTCATTTACATTTAGAGTTATTACTGGTTTATAAGAACTTGTTCCTGCCATTTTGTTTCTTTTTTTCTTGTTGTTTTGTTGATCTTTTTTTCCCAATTTTACTGTTATTCTTTGTAATTGAGTGGTGTTATCTAGCTCTGCATTTTGATTTCTCACTATGTATTTTTAGTATGTCATTTACATGTTTTTATGTTATGGTTACCATGAGGCTTACGAAAAACATGTTATAGTTATAACAGATTATTTTAGACTAATAACTTAACTTTGATATCTAAGAATAAAAAAAAGCCAACTGTATGCTTTGGCATCATTTTCCCCAACTTTTTGACATTTTGCTATTTCAAGTTACAACTTTTAATAATGGCCTATTTCTTATGTGGTTACTGTATTTGTTGGTGTCTTCTTAGGTTTGTCCTTTAGTCTTCATACTAAGGATGTAAGTGATTTATTCATCACTCTTATGACATTAGAGTTTTCTGAGGTTGTCTGTGAACTTACTTTGTTAATGAGTTATGTACCTTCAGATGTTTTCTTGCTCTTCCTTAGCATTGTCTTCTTTCAGATTGAAGAACTCTCTTTAGCATTTCTTGTAAGGTAGGTCTAGTATTAGTGAATTCCCTTAGCTTTTGCTTGTCTGAAAAAGACTATTTCTTCTTCATATTTGAAGGTTAGTTTTGCTGGATAGAGGATTCTTGGCTGACAGTCTTTTCCCTTCAGCACTCTGAATATATAATTCCATTCTCTTTTGTCCTGTAGGATTTCTAACTGAGAAATCTGCTGGGAGACATATTAGGGCTCTGTTGAATGTTATGTGTTTTCTCTTGCTGCTTTCAGTATCCTTTCTTTGCCTTTGGTTTTTGATGATTTGGTTCTGATGTGCCTTGGAGTGTTTCTCCTTGGATTGAATCTGATTGGTGACCTCTGAGCTTCCTGTACTTGGATACTGTCATCTTTCTCCATATTTGGGAAATTTTCAGCATTATGTCCTTGAATATTCTTTCTAAGTCTCTTCCTTTTTCTTCTCCTTCAGGTATACCAATTATGTGGAGGTTATTTTGCTGGAGGGAGTCCCATATTTGCTGTATTTCTGTTTCATTTTTTCTTATTCTTTTTTTTTCTTTTTGCTCCTCTGATTTGATAGTTTCATATGTTCTATCTTTGAGCTCACTAATTCTTTCCTCTGTCTGCTGTCGGAATTTTCTATCAAGTTTTTCAGTTCAGATAATGTATTCTTTGTTTCTAGAATTTCTATTTTTTAAAAAAAATTAATTCTATTTCTTTGTCAAGTTTCTCATTCTGCTCCTGGATTGTATCATTTAATTTTCTATCTGTATTTTCTTGTGACTCCCTGAAGATCCTTAAGAGGGTTATTGTGAATTCTCTCTCAGACATTTCATAAATCCACTGTTCCTCTGGGTCCATTGCTGGTGTTTGGTTTGTTTCCTTTGTTGCTGTCATATTTCTCTGCTCTTTTTCAATCTTTGTGTCTTTACACTGATGCCTGGGCATTTGAGGAGACTGCTACCTCTTCTAGGTTTTATAGGTGTTTTTTAGTGGTGTTAGACCTTTACTGGTTAATAACAGAGCTTCGTCCGTGGTCTGTGGTTTTGTTTAATTCCAAAATTGGGGGAAGTTTCTGTGGAAACCAGCATGTGAGCTCTGTGGTTGCACTAAATTGCTGATTTGCTGCTGATTCTCTGGGGAAGGCTTTTTGTGCAGACTAGATTTTAATTGTTGGCCTTTTAATCACTTCTGGGTCTTGTGAGGTCGGATACACCTGAGCTGTGTAGAAACTCTGGCATGGGACTGAGTCTTTCCAGCAAACTGCACCTCCTGCAGTTCTATCTCCCTGACCAGTCTCCACTGAGTGGGTCTGTGCTGATCAGAAGGCAGATCAACTGCCCACTCTGCACCCCAATGTTCTCTCAGTGGACCAACCTCCTCCCATACTCCAAAAGCTTCCTGTGGGGTGGGCTGTGCATAGTTACCTCATGATGACTCACCAGCCTCTGGGTGGTTCCTTCAGTCGGCTGCCGCCCTTGATCCTATGTAGGTCCACAGGAACCCTGTCAGTGGTCTCTCTGGCCTGGGAGCTGGTATGGTGAGCTCCAAGGCCCTCTTCTCTCCTGCAGACTCCAAGCAACTTTATGCAAAGAGCTGAGCTGTGGCTTTTGCTGGTTCCTGCTCCGTGCGCTACAACTTCCCACCTCTCCCAGAGCCAACCCTGAACTGGTTGGGGCTTGAAATGGTTTCTTCTTCACTGAGGCTTCTCCCACCTTCGCGAACTCTGTGGATCTCTCTTCCTCTTCCCCTGGAGCTCCAGTGGTCCCAGGTTGGTAGTCTTTGCATTTTTAATAGTTATAAATTGGTCAATTGTGGGGGAGAGTGACACTGGAAACTGTCTATTCCACTATTTTGATGATGTTACTCCTGAATCAAATGTGTGTTGTTTTCAGCCACTGAGTTTGTGGTAATTTGCAATGCAGCACTAGAAAACTAATACTCTACATGAATCCTATGTAATGTTAAGTTAACCAGGGATGAGATTGAATAGAAGCCACGGAAAACAGAAAGTAGCATTTGCTGTCTTTTAACATGAAACCACCATCATTTAATTGGTGTTTCAGTTGATTGAATGCTTATCTTTTTCTAGAAGCCAATTTCCCCAAGCAGAAGAATGTACTTGGCACCTTAATATTTCTTTTGCATTTTTAGGGCCTTGCATTCACTAAATGCTCATTGCTTGCTTCTAAGAAAACAGGTTTTTTTCTTTTCTTTTTCTTAAAGAAATTTTTGATTAATTTGTGAGTCATTTAACTGTGCTATGTTTCAAATGACAAAATCTGGCTTAAAAAGCACTAATGTGATTTTTTGGTAAGTTTTATTCTATTACTGAGAAACAGTAGAACTAATCCCCTCTCATTCCATGTTCTGATGTGGTTATTGCTTTTTATTGTCCATTCACTCTGCATGTGTTTAGTGTATTTCCCATCTCTTATAAATGTTGCTTTGCCTCCCACGGATTTGTCACCCCTTTTCCCCTGGGTGATGGAGCCGCCAAAGATTACTCAAAGCCCATCTGTTTTGAGCAGTGAGAAGCCCCAGAAAGGGGTTAATATCGCAAAACTTCCTCAAGCACGAGGAGGCATTTCTTCTATTTGGGAAATTAACCATGAATTGGGGTTCTCTTCCTTCATTTATTCTCCAGACCAAGAAGTTACAGGAAGGGACATAGGTGGGGTTTTGCTAAGTACAGTTTAACAAGTTTTACAATAGAAGCTGGTAACATTCAGTAAAAACAAGTCAGATGACATTCTGTTAGGCTATTAAGTGATCCACTAACAAAGGCTTGATTTAGCTGATATTCCTTTTCCCTCTACCAGCTTTTTACTAACTTTACATATCAATTAGTAACTTGTCTGTCTTAGAACCAGAAGCCTTGCTGTGTTACAATTCTTATCTTGCAACAGAGACTCAATGCCCTGGGGGAAATTTCCTGTCCTTTGCAAGGTCAATATTTGAAACTTAAAGGCTTTGGAAAACCAGGCCCTGTGAGGTACATTTGCTTTATGAATCCTCTACATATAAAGATAATTGTTCATTCTAAGTAAGACGAGCAGCTAGTCGTGAGCTGCTTTCTTTCTAAAGAGAAAGCTATTAGGTGACTTGACTTGAACCGATATCAGTGGTGTCTGTAAGAACAAAATTATGAATCAGGAGAGCGTGTAGAAGCTTAATTTGAAAGTTTATGAGGGGTATAAGACCAGCTATTATATAGTAATGATTATCTGAGAGATAAAACTGATGGATCCTATAAATGTTTTAAGTGTGCTGGCTAAGACTTCCTAACTTTACAAATTTTCTCCTTAGTCTGGAAAATTAAAACTATTCTTATTCATTAAAAATATATTTAATAAGAACAATATAATAATCAGATATGTTTTCTCTAATTTAAAAAATTAATGATATTTTAGGGAACAATATTTGTTTGAAGTGTTATATTTACACTTTTGCCTTCTGATTCCACATAGTAAACATGCAATCTTATGCATTGAACTATTTGTATAACTTTAAAAAGGATTTGCTGTACATATGTCCTCGGATAATATCTGTCTCTCATATAGGGTTCAAAAAAAGGGAAGCAAATTTTCTAGATGGCGCTTCTCCTCCTGGTTGTTAACTTGATGGATTAACTGATTAGAAGCTTCTAATATAGATGTTTTGTATCTGGCGGTAATAAATGGTGCTTATGTTTATTATTTTTTATTCTAAAGCTATTGACTGTTTAAAAATTAGTTTTTGATGCTTTAACTTTCCTAAATAAGAGAATGAAAGTGTCAACACACAGGCAGCCTGCTCCTATTGTGGTCTATTAGCATCTAGTTAATAGACTTTGACTGTTGCCTACGTATTCCACCTTTCCCTTTGGAGCTCAAGGGATCGTACAATTAATTCTACCCTCTATTTGCACTTGATTAAGAACAGGTGGTGGTATCTTCATTTCACAAATAAGACTCTTATACACGAAGAGGTTAATGATTTGTTGACAAGCCAGCAACAAAACTGGGCTGGCGGCCCTCATGGCTGCTCTCCCGGCCCAGTATCCCCTGCTTCATACCATCTTTACAGTCATAGTCTCCGTGAAACTGGTTTTCACTATAAACCACATGCTTACTTTGGGGATGAAAATGGCAAACTAGACAAAGCAGGTCCTTTACTATACTGTTTTTATTATATTGTTCAAATAGTCACTGGTCAATGTATTTATAAAACCATTTCTGTTTAGTACTTTGTCCCCCTATTGTCGCTCTGTGATGATATTAGAAAGAAATGAAGCAGTCCAGCATATTTCCATTTTTGACAAATGCCTCTGGAATGCTGCTATAATTACAAAATATAATTTTAAGGTGAAGGGCTGGTATGGGATCATCCTCTCAGTAGCATCAACATAGCTGAATACCAAAGAAAAGATTTTTTTATTCCATGAGTATTTCAGGAAGTGAGCTTCCTCTGTAACCAGGCAAGTCTGCTAAGACACCGAGAGGTTTTCTGCAGTCATGATTTAGAATTTGGGGAAACATCAAAACACCTTAGGACCACATTGTACAATTTGAGTAGCCCCACTGTGTTATAAACTTAAAATGGAGAGAAGTAATTGCAGGCCCCACTTTGAAGATATCAAACCTAAGAATTTCACTGAAGCTGCTGCTCCTCTCTCCAGCTGGCAGCATCGCTACTGGAATCACAAACAACAGCAGGTAATTTTAGCGGAATGTGTCTCATCCAAAAGAAAAAAAAAAGTTTAGTTGTACCAACAGACAAGAAAATTCAACAATTAAGCAACAATTAACAAATAATGTAGCATCAGTTCTATAAAGAATATTTGAAAATTGTAACTGAACTTGGGAAAGTGCAAATTAACTTTGGGAAAAATTGAGCCAAAATACAGAAACCTCATAGTTGTCTAATGTAGTAAGGAAATGGAATGTTCTTATAAATCAATATTTTGATTAATAGAGGTAGCATAGCATTATGCAAAAAATTTAATGTAATTATGGGTCTGAAGATCAACTCTGTCCTAGCATAGCTGTGTGACGTTTGTCCATTCATTTGACCTCTCTGAATTAGTTTTTTCATCCCCCTGTAAAATGGGATGGTGGTGGGAGTAATACATATTATTTCTTTCTCACAGTATTATTACAAAGGACAAATGTGACTGTAAAGTGTAAGGTTTTTTCAACTCCATACATAGGGATCCAGTCTCAAATGATTAGGCTAGAATAAACTATGTACTGGTATGTAGTATGTAAATACATCTTTGATAAAGCAAGCATGTAGCATTAATAAATCTCAGTCCACAAACCCAGGGTTCAAGAAATGACCTTTAAATTTTTGAAAAATGTCACTTCAGTCATTTTTGGGTTTCCCTTCCCTAAAGGCTGTTCCCCATGGCTGGGATCTTACCCAGAATCAAGGTTGGTCCACATGAAACCTATTCCTCTCTGAGGTGTTGCTCCCTCCTCGAGGGCATTGCTGAGAAGCAGGGCTCAGGTCTCCTTGCTCTAGGGACCCAAGAACACTGACCTCTGCCAGTCTAGGGAAATCTCTTTCTAGTCTGAGGGAAATCCCTTTCCCTGCAAAAAACTCAAGAAACTCTATGTAAACCTACAGATCTTCTTTTTTGAAAAGGCTTAGGCTTTTAGAAAACAAAAGCCAGAAAGATTTGCAGTTATTTTTGACTTTCTGCCCTGCTGTGTACCTCCCCTGAGGCACAGAGCTGGCTATCTGATTGAAAGTGGGTATAGGTGTTGGGAAAGTATAGGAAAATGGTCACAGCCCCTCAGATGTTCAGAATCTTGCCAAGCATTTGCTGTAAATATCCTCAGGTGTTTCTTGTTACTACTTAATGTAATTGCGGATGGGTGTCCTGGGTTATGGACTTGAGTATAAAGGACTAACTGCCCTGGTTCGAGGGTGCTTCTCACAACTCTCAGAGAAGCCACTAGGACGGTTGCTCCTAGCTCTGAATAAAGCCTAGTAATTTTTTTACCTATGGCTCCCAGGACCTTTTTCCTATTACCTAGCTCATAGACCTGCATGTGGAGGGTTTGTGACCCAGTCTGTGCAACAGACTCAAGGGGTCTGTGAGCCCTAGCCGTAGCTTTACAATAGGAAAGGAAAGAAGGGGCCCACAAGGCCCTACATGACCTGCTATTAGCTACCTCTCTGACCTGATGTCCTACCACTCTCCCCCTTGTACACTCTCCTCCAGCCACACTGGCCTCCCGATGTTTCTCAAATACACTAAGCATGTTCCCATCTCAAGGTCTTTGCAAATTCGATTCTTTCTTGCTGCAATGCTTTTCCTTTCTACATATGCATGTCTCACTTTTTCACTGCCTACTCAAATAACACCTTATCAGGGAGGCCTTCCCTGACATCCTATTAAAAATTGCAGCCCTGTTCCCACAGTCATCTCTATTCCCCTTGTGTGCTTAATTTCTTCCACAGCATTTATAACCATTCAACATACAATATACTTGACCTTTTTATTATCTGTCCCCTTTCCCCTACACTGCACTAGAATGCACGCTACACGAGGGCAGGGTTTTTCTTTTTCTTCCTTGCTATGTCTGCCACGCCTACCTTGGTACTTGACACATAGGAGGAACTTCAGTGGTTCTTGCTTGTAACCAGTGTTTGGAAGAATCATCACATCTCTCCAGCTGGGAAGACTCAGGGCTTTGGAGGAGTCCCAGGATTTAGAGTTTTTCAATTCCTTTGGCTCCTTTGTGACATTCCTACTCCAGTGACTAATACTTGAGTCTTTTCTAATGAGAACATTAATTTAATTTTTATTTATTTATTTTTTTATTGGTTATGAATATTCATGGGGTACAAAGCAAATTGTCACCACTCGTACCTAAGATGTGATGGCCAGATCCATACTGGCAGCATGTCCATTAACACAAATTGTGATTATATCCCATGTCCCCCACCCAATTATCCCCCCAATTATCCCCTACCTCCATCCCCATCCCCCTTTCCCCACTCCACTTTGTATCCCTAGGTATGCTCTCTCCCTCTGCAAGTGCAGTGCACCACTGTGGTCTTTCTTTCCTTCCTTCTTTATCTCTTAGCTCCTACTTATGAGAGAGTACATACGATATTTATCTCTCTGTGCTGTGCTTATTTCACTCAACATAAGTTTCTCCAAGCTCATGCAGGTTGTTGCAAATGGGAGAATTTCATTTTTTTTATGGCAGAGTAGTATTCCATGGTGTATATATACCACAGTTTCGTTATCCAATCATCCATCAATGGACATTTAGGTTGGTTCCATATCTTGGCTATTGTGAACAGAGCTGCAAGCTGGGTTCCTTGGGTTAAAATTAATGCTCTGAAAAACACAAGCCAGATAGGCCAGTCTCATGCCCGCATCCAGCTAGACTCACGACTGCCTCCTCATTTGTTTCCCAGTAAACTCAGATCTCTAGCATATTGGGTTGGTTATGGCTTAAGGTCAGTGGTGGAAGATGTTATGAGCCTTTATTATCCAAGTTCTTTTCCTGTCTAACAAGCCCTCATGAAAATGGTGTTGGTCTTGGTTCAGGGATGGCAGCAGCCAAAAGTGAAATCATATTGTGTCAGTTGGGCCCTCTGCAAAGCCAACATGGAAATGGAGTTAGGATTGCAATAAGTTTATTGAGGGTAAATCTTGTGAGGCCTGAAACAAGATTGGGTAGGGAAAGCCTACAGATTGTGGGGCAGAACTAGCAAAGAACCAACCCAGCCATGGTTGAATAAGAGCCAACCCAACCATGAGCTTTGGAACAAAGATTGCCATTAGAGCAGTCCCATGTTGGGCAGAAATGACCAGTCCCTGGTCCTTCTGCCATGTTGAGTCATTGGCTGGCGCTGACTGAGAAGAGCTTGGCCTCAGCTCCAAAGCTGACGTGGATCCTGAAGGTGTTACAGTTGGGAGATGTCAGCCTACTAAGCTCCTTGCAGCTGAATGGCAAGCTCTTTCTTAAAGGACAATCTGAGCAGCACACCTCTATGACTGCCACACATCCTCACTAAAGTGCTATTTTGACCACTCCTGGATCTCCAAGTTGGTTCATGGTGGGTTGGGCAGGCAGGAATAAGGAAGGCAGGCTTAGGTAGTAGTTTGCTGCATCTGGGGAATGCCAGCCTGACTTGAATTGGTTGAGGAGTGGCTGGTGGAAAAGGTTTTTTTTTCTTTTCTTTCTTCATTTTTCTGCATTGGTTGGGAAAGACGAACCAATAACTAACTGACTTCTATGAATTTACTTGAGATAATTGCCTGAAAATAGGAGCTTTTGAGTATTAACCAAAGTCTTATCTTTTAATGACAGATGGGGCAATCTTGGGCTTTGGCAAGTGTCGGTCTTGTTCATATATTTAAAAATATCTCTCACAACTAATGCAAATCAAATGCTTTACAATTTTAAATAATTCCCACCCGTGCTCACTTTGAACAACAAACTAGCACTGGCAGCTATTACATCATCTTAAAAAAAAAGCCACTTTTTTGTAATCAATCAAACTCATTACACCTGGATAATCATTACCAATGATGTATAATTTAAATAATCTCTGCAAGTTGATTTATTTGTGACCATCAGGCCTCCTAACAAGTTTTCAAAGCATCACTCAGTAAAGAGTTACAAAGTTTCCTGTTGAAGACATTTCAGACCTTAGGGAGATTCCAGTATTGCCTTGGGATGAACTGTTATAGACTGGAAGAACAGCTCATGGAAATTACCTGTGTCTTTCTTTTCTTCCAGCAGGGCACTTTGGAAGGAATTTGTCTCTTTCTTGATGTTCTTTACTTAAGCCATCAGATGTAACTAACTGAGATAACCTTATATTTGGCTATCAAGTCCTCCAAATCCTCCTTCTGGATGGGTGTCCATTCAGAGACATTTGAGACTTCTGGCTATAATTTAAGCAGTTGCTTTGCCACAAGTGGATGGACTACAATATTCCCAGCCCAGGACTGGGGGCACCTTATTACCACCAATCCTACCATCACTCCACAGCAAGTTTTAGATTAGCTCTGAAGATCTATTGTATGTACTTTCACTCCTGCTTAGGCATGTTTGATAGCAAGAGATAGAAATCTACTCTACCTACCTTGAAGTAGGATTTATCATCACATTAAATGCTACAATCTATGAGCACTCAAGGATAAGAACTAGATTGTGGCCATGCCACACAGAAAAGGGAACTGGGATGTCAGGCACTGAAGGGAGTCCCACCAACTCTCGTGGAGCCACAGCACAATTTCTTCTCTTAGCAAGGTTGCTTGGTCCTGTCTCTCATAGCTTTTTCACACTTCAAGAACTTTAGCTTATGTGTGGCTTTGGCTTGCCATGGTACTGTCTCCTGCTCTGTCTCTATTTAGTTTCTATCTATAATTCAGTCTCTCAGTGTCCTGATTTCTGAATTCAGTTTAGTAGTGTTGCAGTTCTGAATTCTCAGAAGAAAGTACTTGATTGGCTCAGATTGGGTCAGGTATAAACCCCTGGTCCAATTGACTGTGACTGAGGATGGGGATGACATAACATGGGATTTAGTAAGCTTGCCACTTCCGTGGTAGACTATGAAGCAGGTTTCCTAAGAAGAGAATATGGGTGGCAAGGTAATGATTGGCAAGTCAACTGAAAGTTGGGGTTTAGTTTCTTGAGTCCCAGAAAGTAGTTAGGAAGAAGAATAAGAATTTGCATAGCTATTTAGAAAAATTTTATTATCAAGAGTGAATATAGCATAGTGATTAAAAGCATGGACTCTGGAGTCAGACTTATAATCTATGGGACGTTGGACATGTTATATAAATTCTCTGTACTTCAGTTTCCTCATCTGTAAAATGGAGAAAATGGTACTTATAGTGTTGTCAGTTAATATACGTAAAACATAATATATGTAATTCATTTATTTATTTAGAGTCACTGACACAGATGGCTGTGTGTCATTGACTAGCCAATAGGTTATAGGTCTATGGTGAAAGATGTAAACTAATACCTGGCTCATATTAAGTGCTAAATAAGCATCAGTTATTATAATCTTAACTACATATTTTTTTAGGGTTCCTTACTGAGTGGCAGTACAAAATTTATTTACATTTTACTGTTCAAGTTCTATTTATGTAAAAATAAATATTATTTGTGTTATCTTATTGGCATCAGTTGGCTGACAAATGGTATGTGCAGACAGATAAGTTCAGTTTCATGGCTAGTTGGGGTATTTGCTTTATTATTTAGCACAGTATATAGTATTTCACGTTTTAGTCGTATATGTACTGACTTTTGTTATATCTGTATACCACTTATCCAACTACTTACTGTTTTTCTTTAAATGAACTCACTTAAATGAAGAAAAGTCTTAACTACATTTCCTTTAAAGAGGAAACACTTTATCTTACAATAAATGAATACTCTGTATCGCTGGCCTTAAATAGAAGATTACTGTAGATATAAATGCAATGAAAACAGCACAATGTTACTGAATTCTAACTAGATACACTTGCCTGCTCAGAGCCTAAGGTTGGCTCTTTGTAAAAAAAAAAAAAAAAAAAAAATAGAGAGATCAACAAATGTTAGAGAGTATTAAAGACTAGCACACGGAGTTGAAACTTTGGTAGTGATATAATCAGAGGATTACAAAGAATTGAACAGAGAATAATGCTGTCACTGTGACTTAATGTTATTTAATGGTAGGCGCAAGGCCTGCTGAAAGCCATCTCTGCAATTATCTCTCCTACCACCAGTAGTACAAGTTCCACACAACGGGAAACCACTGTTCTGAAGTCACTAAAAGCCTAGAAGCAAGGAGAAGAATAGGAATGGGGCTTTATTCTTTTTTAACTCCATTTTTCCCTATGGGAGTATAATACCTCAAGGAAAGTAGGGGGATTTGGAGTTCAAATCTTTTCCCCAACATTCACTAGCCTTGAAAGTGACTTATCATCTCCTGTTTCCTCACAATGTGGGGAGAAGTAATAGTGCCTACCTTGAAGAGTTATTATGGACATTAATATGCCAATGTGTGCTTAGCACATAGGTCCTTACTAAAGTAAGTCCTAATGATATATGTGTTTTGTATTATAAATGGGATCATGCGCAAAAAGTACGGACTTGCTTTTTACTCTCAAAAATAGCTTACAATTATCTCTCCATGCAAATTCTTATCAATCTACCTCATTTTGAAAATAGCTACATAGAATCCCAAAGCATGTATGTTCCATATTTTCTTTAGCCAGTCCTTTGTTGGTAGACACTCAGTTTGTTTTGTGTGCATGTGTGTGTGTGTGTATTCATTTTACAAATGAGGAGACTGAGGCTCAGAGAGGTTAAGAAAGTCTGAGCATACAGAAGTAACACCATGTTCTGTGCCTCTATACTCCAAGACATTGTCAACAGCAACTTCATCCCCACCAATGGTGAGGCCTCTACTTGTGTTATGGCAGAAATATCAGCTGCCCCTGAGTGTCCAGTTTCTGCACAGGAGTCAAGGAAGGTTTGATTGACATATAAAGGGGAAGATGATATTACTTAAGGGGGTATGTAAAAGACCTGCCTGTGGAAGGGGCTTAAGTGTGTGGAGTAGAAGGGAAAGGCAGTAACTAAAGGCCTGATAGGGCTGAGAAAGACTGGAAGGATACCTGGGGGGAAGACAACACAAAGACTCACCAGAAGAGAAGGGAAGAGGCAGGAAAAATTTATAGGCTCACTCCACCCATATCCCAATTTCAGATCCTCTTTTGTCAACTGTTTAGGGTGTAGAAAAAACAGCAAACGACATTTCAGCGACTGTCTAGCACAATGCCTCATTCTGCAAATGTTCAATAAATATTTACTGAGTGAGTGAATAGATTTACATTCCTGATTACCTAAGACTCAGAGAATGCTGAGCCAGGCATCCAGGCGTGGTTGGGACGCCATCTGGGAATGAAAGCACCATTTGACTTGGCCCCACACAGACAAGCCAAGTCAGAGACATAGTGGGCAGAGGCAGGTACCCAACTTATGATTGCCACATGGAGTTAGACACAATTAATAGCGTTGTTTCAGATGCCAGCAGAGGAAAAAAAGTCTTGAAAGAACCATTACAACACTTCCCATGCCCTTTGTGCAGCACCATAAAAACAGGATATCTCACTGAAGTTTCTGATTCCATTACAAAAGAAAAATAATGCCATTAATAAGTCTAAGGAATGATATTGACTACACATTGCCCAAGTCATTTTTTTTTTCCTTTTTGTCTTTTTTCGTGACCGGTAACGGGATCGCAACCCTCAGTGTCGCACCCGCACCGTGCTCAACCAGTGAGCGGACTGGTCTCTATATGGGATCCGAACCCTCCGCGGGAGCGCCGCCGCACTCTCAAGCACCGCACTCTACCGAGTGCGCCACCGGGCCGCCCTGCCCAAGTCATTTTACAGAACATGTTGAATTGGGCTATGTGGCCCCCAAGAACAAAATCCATGAGTTATTTGTAGTGGAGTTCAGCAAGTCTAAATAAATACAAGGCAGTCTGCTGTAGGATGCTCTTTATTTGTAGCAGCATCATCCATGTTACATACTGGACATGCTTTCAAGGTGCAATACTTTGAGCACAGGTAGCCTGCATTCCAGGTCAAATACTTGTGAACTGAGTATTTTTATTTATCTATTTTTTTAATCAAATAATTTAGGCATTTCACTGTAAAGAAAATTAGAAAGATGATTTATTGTGTACATTATTTAATTGAGACAATAGGAAAGGAATGTTAAGAAAAGCAGGAATGTTTGTCAAGTTCACGGTGCTTTTTATTTTTATTGATTATATATATTTGTGGGGTACAGAACAGAATATCAATGCATGTATACAATATGTGGTGATCAAATCAGGATAATTAGTATACTCATGTTTACAAAACATAATCGATCTTTGTGACAGTTAATTAGTTTCTCAACAACCCCTCCCCCTCCCCCTTCCCCTTTCCCACGTCTAGTAGCCACAGTTCTGTTCTTTCGTTCTTTTTTTTTGAAAGTTTAATGTATTATTGTGATTTTTTCTTTCTTTCTTTCAGCTCCCACTTATGAGTGAGGAAATGTAGTATTTCTCTTTCTGTGCCTGGCTTATTTCACTTAACATAATTTTCTCTAAGTTCATCCATGTTGCTGCAAATGGCAGAATTTCATTCTTTTTTATGTCAGAATAGTATTCCATTGATTATATATACCACATTTTCCTTATCCAGTCATCTGTCAATGGACATTTAGGTTAACTCCAACTCTTGGCTATTGTAAATAGAGCTGAAATAAATATGGGAGTGCAGGTATCACTTCAACATGATGATTTCCATTCCTTTGGGTATATACACAGCAATGGAATTGCTGGATCATATGGTAGTTCTCTCTGTAGTTGTTTAAGAAATCTCCATACTGCTTTCCATAATAGTTGCACTAATTTACAGTCCCACCAACAGTGTAAGAGAGAGAGTTCCCCATTCTCCACATCCTCGCCAGTATTTGTTATTTTCTGTCTTTTTGATAATAGCTGTTCCAACTGGGGTGAGATGATATCTCAGTGTGGTTTTGATTTGCATTTCCCTGATGCTGAGTGATGTTTAGCATTTTTTCATGTGTCTGTTGGCCATTTGTATATCTTCCTTTCAGAAATGTCTATTCAGCCCATGGTATTTTTAAGAGCAGTGGCTCAAATTGATTTGAAGTAGTTCAAATTAAATGTGGGCTATGGAGTTTGAATTTTGGTTGTGCCTTGCCACAGCTATGTGTATTAGTCATGATTTTGCTGAAATAATACTGTGTAACAAATAACTATCAAAACTCCCTTATTTTTTTATTTTTTATTTTTTGCTTTTAACTTCTCAATATACATTGCAGTTGATTTTCATGTCCCTTTAACAATTCCTCTTGCCCCCCTCCCTCTCTCCCCTGCCCTCCCACTATATCACGTCTGTTCACTTGTCTTAACAAGTTAAAGGAATTGTTCTGATTATTCTGTCTCCCCCCCATTTATTTTTTAGTATATTTATTTATTTGTTTATTGTTAGCTTCCACAAATAAGTGAGAACATGTGGTATTTCTTTCTGTGCCTGACTTGTTTCACTTAATATAATTTTCTCTAAGTCCATCCATGTTAATGTGAATGGTTGTATTTCATTCTTTTTTATAGCAGAGTAGTATTCCATTGTGTAGATATACCAGAGTTTCCTTATCCACTCATCTGATGATGGACACTTGGTCTGGTTCCAACTCTTGGCTATTGTAAATAGTGCTGCAATAAACATTAGAGTGCGGGTATCCCTTTGGCATGATGATTTCCATTCCTCTGGGTATATTCCCAGCAGTGGAATAGCTGGGTCATATGGTAGATCTATTTGTAATTGTTTGAGGAGCCTCCGTACCATTTTCCATAAAGGCTGCACAATTTCACAGTCCCACCAACAGTATATGAGAGTACCTTTACCTCTGTAACCTTGTCAGCATTTATCATTTTCTTCAGTCAATTGGATATTAGCCATCCTAACTGGAGTGAGATGGGATCTCAAAGTGGCTTTGATTTGCATTTCCTGAATGCTGAGTGACGTTGAGCATTTTTTCATGTGTCTGTTGGCCGTTCATATATCTTCCTTTGAGAAGTGGCTATTCAGCTCCTTTGCCCATTTTTTAATTGGGTTATTTGTTTTTTTGTTGTTAAGTTGTTTGAGTTCCTTGTATATCCTGGATATTAATCATTTGTCAGATGTATATTTTGCAAATATTTTCTCCCACCCTGTTGGTTGTCTTTTCACTCTGTTGATTGTTTCTTTTGCTGTTTAGGAGCTTTTTAGTTTGATATAATCCCATTTGTTTATTTTTCCTTTGGTTGACTGTGCTTTTGGGGTCATATTTATAAAGTCTAAGATCAGATGGCTGTAGGTGTGTGGGTTGATTTCTGGATTCTCTATTCTATTTCATTGATCTATGGGTCTGTTTTTATGCCAGTACCATGCTGTTTTTGTTATTATAGCTTTGTAGTATAAAGTCAGGTAATGTTATGCCACCAGCTTTATTTTTTTTGCTCAGGATTGCTTTGGCTGTTCATGGTCTTTTGTTATTCTATATAAATGTCAGGGTAGTTTTTTCCATTTCTGAGAACAATGTCATTGATGGTGTTTGCATTGAATTTGTAGATCACTTTAGGTTATATGGACATTTTTCCGAAGAAAATATACAAACTGCCAATAAGCACATGAAAAGATGCTCAACATAATTAGTCTTTAGGGAAATTCAAATTAAAACCACAGTAAAATATTACTTTGCGCCTACTAGGATGATTATAAAAAAAACAGAAAGTAACAAGTGTTGGTGAGGATGTGGAGAAATTAGAACCCTGTACATTGCTGATTTGAGGTGCAGCTGCTGTAAAAAACAGTTTGGCTTTGTTTCAAGAAGTTAAACATAGAATTACCTGTTGTTTGGGCAATTGTAATCCTTGGTATTTACCCCAAGGAGCTGAAAACAGGAACTCAAACAGATGCTTATATACCAATGTCTATAGCAGAATCATTCACAATAGGTAAAAGATGGAAACAGCTCAAGTATCCAACAACAGAGGAATGGATTAATAAAATGTGGTATATACATATGTTAGAATATTATTCAGCCATAGGAATGAATGAAGTTCTGATACACGCTACAACACGGATGAACCTTGAAGGCATTATAAAAGTGAAAGAGGCCAGACACAAAAGTAAAAATTTTGTATAATTCCACTTTTATGAAATATCTAGAATAGGCAGATTTGTAGAGACAAAAAGTAGGTTGTTGGTTGGGGGGGGATAGGGGATGAGGAGTTACAAAGTTTCTTTTTGGGGTAATGAAGGGGTTTTGGAAATGGATAGTGGTGATGGCTGCACAACATTTTGAATGCACTTAATGCCACAGAATTGTACACTTAAAAATGGTTAAAATGGCAAATTTTATGTTATGTATATTTTACCACAATAATAATAGTAATAATAAAGGAACAGAGAAGCAATGCTCTCACCTGCAGTCACTGTAGTAGGCTGACTAATGGTCCCTTCTCCCCCAACATGTCCACACCCTAATCCCTGGTGTTATGCCTGTATATGTAATAGTATCTGGCAAAAGGGACTTTGTGGATGGCATTAAGGTTAGGGATTTTAATATAAAGAGATTATCCTGGATTACCTGGGCAGACCTGATGTAAGCAGAAGGAGGCCTTAAAGGTGGAAGAAGTGAACAGAAGAGTATCAGAGGGTCTCACCTCACCCACCATTGCTGGCTTTGAAGACAGAGGAAGGGCGCCATAAACCAAGAAATTCAGGAGTCCTGTAGAAGCTGGGAACAGCCCTCAGCTGACAGCCAGCACGGAAATAGAACCTCAGTCCTACTACTGCAAGGAACTGAATTCTGCCAACAATGTAAATGAACAAAGAAACAGATTCTCCTTTAGAGCCTGCAGAAAGCCTTGATTTTAGTCTGGTGAGACCTGTATTGGACTAATGGAACAGTAAAATAATATATTTGTGTTTTTTAAAAAATAGGAAAGAAATAGAGATGCTGTGGAAGCTTTTTACTATGTGATTGGAAGACAGCCAGGGCCCAGATGAGGGGTTTTGCTGAGTTGTTGGAAAACAGAGAGCAAAAATGACCATCAAAAGTATTGTAGCATAGGGGTTTGGATGCCCGTACTCACCAGCCGCCAAAAACAAAACAAAGCAAATGCAAAGTGTTGTAGCAGACTGTATTTTCCAAAGATGGCTACAACAATATCTCCCATCCCATGAGCTCTTCTGCAATAAGAACTTGCCTCTCCTCCATCAAGAGGCCTCTCCTCTTGAATATAGGCTGGCCTTATTGACTTGCTTGTAACCAGTGGAATGGAATGAAAGTGATGCTGTATGATACCCAAGGCTATGTCAGAAAAGACCATGCAGCTTCTGCCTGGTTCCCTTGAAGTATTCGTTCCCCACACAGTACTTCTCAGGACACTGCTTCTTGGAACACAGGCTCCATGCTGTGAGGAAGCCCAAGCCACACAGACAGGCCATGTGTAGGTGCTTTGGTCAGCAGTCTCTACTGAGCCCAGCTTTGGAGTCATCCCAGCCCAGGTGCCAGGTGGATGAGTGAAGAAGCCTCCAGATAATTCCAGCCCCCAGTCCTCTGAGTCATCTCCGGCTAAATCTGAATCTATGTGCTCCCTGAATTGCAGCACGTAGACAAACCATCCTTGCTGGGTCCTGTCCAAATTCCTAACTTACAGAATCTGTGCGTGTTAAAGGATTGTTGTTTTATGCCACTGAGTTTGGGGTGTGTATTATTCAGGGTTCTCCAGAGAAACAGAACCAATAGGATGTGTGTATATGAAGAGATTTATTATAAGGTTTTGGCTCACGTAATTATGGAGACTAAGAAGTCCCATAATCTGCAGTCTACCAGCTGGAGACCCAGGAAAACCGGTGGTGTAGTTCAAAGGCCTGAGAGCCAGAGGGCCGATGGTATAGCTTCCAGTCTGGGTCTGAAGCCTGACACCCAGGAACACTGAGTGCAGATCGATGTCCCAGCTCAAGCGGTCAGGCAAAGGGAGCTCAAATCCAAGCTTTCTCAGCCTTTTTGTTCTATTCAGGCCCTCAACAGCTTGAATGATGCCCACCCACATTGGTGAGGGTGATATTCTTTACTCAGTCTACTAATTCAAATGCTAATCTATTCCCTCACAGACACCCAGAAATAATGTTTAACCAGATATCTGGGCAATTTGTGGCCCAGTCGACACATAAAATGAACTATTATGGGGTGTTTTGTTATACAACTATAGATAACCAGAATAAGGGTGAAAGTAGAAATAGAATTTAATAACACCCACAGGGAGGCAAGGGAGTGAAGAGGCAAAGATCATTCCAGAGTCTCTTGCTTGAGGGCTAGAGTAATGGGGGTCCTTATTACTGATGGCATGCAAATTGCCCTTGATGGAGAAGAATCAGGGAAGGCGAGAGCGTGATCATCCCTCTATGGAGCAGCATCAAAACAAGAGATCCCTTCTGTTTTGATGAAAGACTTGGGATTGGGCTCCCTATAGGCACTCTCAGCACTATAAAGAACACCACTGTAATTATCAAAAGTTGAAGTTTTAATTTATTGTAGGAAGGATGACCCTGAGTAAGGGTTGACCAGCCCGCAAGAATTAATGCCAGTTGGCTAAGGTAGAGTACAGACCTGCATATTGAAGCGCCGATGGAGAATGCATGCCGACATATTGAATTCTTGTGAAAAACTGTTAAATAATGAAAAGTACCACTGATACTTGCTGCAGACCTTTTCTAATAACCCAAATTATGACTGTTCAGTAAATACAAAACTAAAAAAATTATGAGGTTGAAGAATTATGTCCAGAATCAAGCCATCCTCAGAGGATTCAACAAAAATGCCTTCAGAGAAAGCAGCCTTAGCGTTCCACAAGCATAACTGTACTGAGAAAACAAGCTGTGATGCTGATTAAAATAGGACAGTCTGTAGCTGAACCAGAGTTATCGTGAGTGGTACAGCCTTGGCTACAGGGCAAATTAAGGAAAAAGTAGACTATAGGTAACTGAGGTTTAACAAAAGATTCTTCAAGGAACCTCACAAAGCATATTTTTTCTTTTTTAAATTAGTAAAGATCCCAACAGGTGGTCATGTCTATGTTCTTTAGAACACTCTGGAATTCATACTGCCATTTATTAGAACTGTGTTGTTTGAGAACATCATTAAGACCATTTGGCCAAAGCCAACAGTACGAATTCAATTTTCATTTTTAACTACTCAGTTGTGCTACATTAAGTAGTTTGCTCTCTTTAAATCTCTCTCCTCCCTTACATTCTGGTACACTACATTGGTTTGGGATTTTTATTACCCGTTTGACTTCCCTGTGTCTTTTCTCCCCCATTAACTGTGGTTGATTTCTAAGCACCATTCTATGGCTTCTGCTCTTTTCATTCTGGGCTTCATACCTTCAGGGAGCTTATCCACATGTACAATGTAAGTACTCCCTCTTCAAGAACTATTTATTGATACTTCTGTCTGCATCTTTCAGTTCTTTCTCCTAATGCACTCTTCAGTTCTATCCCACCACTAAGCTATTTTTTTCCCCCGGTTTTAAAAAGATGAGAACATATTATCTAAAGTGGTTAGAAAGATTTTTTAAGTGGAAATGGACATCACACCTCTTTGTTTTAATCTAATTAATTTGCTTTGTGAATCCTGTTTTTAGTCGGACCATTCAAGTAAAAGCCTTGTCAGCCCCTCTGAATTAGTCTGATCCAAATTATGTGGATTTTTGAAAGAAAGCTCAAGTCAATATTAGATAACATGGATATTATCTTGCAAACTTTGGGGGAGAAAAATTGAAATTCTCTCTCCATTAGCATGAGAAGATTGGAGTCTATCACTGCTTGTTAAATTGAACTACATGAGTGTTAGGAATTCTGTGACTTTTTTTCATGGGTGCCAGTGGGACGAGAGGGAAGTGACACCCAACAGGTAAAGTCCCCCAACTCTTGCTCCTCACAAGTGTCAACCAGAGTGATTCCACTTTCAGCTGTTTTTCATATTGTAAGATTTTGTTTGTATAAAGGTTTCGGAGTCTAAATTTTTTATTTTGAAAACTTGCTGGCTAGCTGATCTCTTAGGCCTTCTCTAGTTTTTATATTCTGTGGTTCTGTCGAGTCGTTGGAAAGAGGCTACAGGATTGGGACTGTAAACAAAACAGTTTAAATATATCTTCATAATATACCTTCATTATTGGACAAGTTCAGACAGCAAGTGCAAAGGGAGATTTATTGTATTGTAATGTGCAGCTCTGCTGATGTGCTTGACTTGCAAGGGCAATAGTGCTCCTACTTCAGTACAATTCTTTAGCAAAATGAAAGATGCCCACATTTCATAATTTTCTGTAGTGCTTAAGGCATCTTTGGGCTTTGAATAGCTAGACCTTGAAGACTTAACAATCAGCGCAGCAGATGTTGTTGGTGCACACCTGTATTCTTGCGCTCACTATTCCCATACATGCTCAGGGATTCTCGCCATAAGCACTTGCAACCCTCTGCCTCAGGTCTTTCTCTGACTGCAGGAGCATGCTTGGTCTTCACAAGGAAGACTGGAAGTGCTGGGGCTTTAATGTTTCCAGGACTAGCCCTTGAGAAATGAAGGACAGGAATTGGTGAATCAATACTCTAGCTTCATTACCCCTTGAGTGAGACAATTCTGAGGCCCCTAGTTATTTTAACAGAGGGAATTTAATATAAAAATTGTTAACTATGTATAAAGTTGTTAACTTGGTATCTGTATTAGTTTCTTAGGGCTGCTATTACAAAGTACCACATACTGGATGGCTTAAACAACAGGAATTTATTGTCTCACAGTTCTGGAGTCCAGAAATCCAAGATCAAGGTGTCAGCAGGGTTGGTTCCTTCTGAGGGCTGTGAGAGAGAATCTGTTCTAGGCCTCTCTCTTAGCTTCTGTATCCTTAGGCTTTCCTTGGCTTACAGATGATGTTCTCCCTATGTCTTCACATTGTCTTCCCTGTATATTTGTCTGTCCTGTTTCCTAATTTCCCCTTTTTATAAGGACACCACTCAAATAAAATTAAGGCTCATCCTAATGACCTAATCTTAACTTGATCATCTGCAAAGACCCTATTACCAAGTAAGGTCACATTCACAGGAACTGGAGGCTAGGACTTCAACATCTTTTTTGGGAGACACAATTCAACCAGTAGCAATACTTGAAGAAGCAAGAAGAGAATTCTAACACATTATGCAGGTAGCAACTTCAGAAAACAGCTACTACCTCTAGGGATGAGGAAACAAAGGGAAGAGGTTAAACTTATTAAAATTAAAAAAAAAAAACTATTAAAATTTAGAGGCTTGGAGGAGGGACCACATAGGCTGAAATGCAGACACTTGAGGAAGGGACACCATTTGGGAGAGAAGAGGCTTCCTGGGGCCTGAACCCAGACTCCTGAGGAGGGGGTGCTATCTGGCTGGTGCTGGTGTCTTTGGGATAGAGGCATGACAAAACTGGTTCTTTAGAAGTGCTGGAAAAACTGCAAACTGGATTCAGCTGCTAATACAGGAAGGGACTGTCACTGCTTGGATTAGAAAGTGAGGTTGGGGTGACTCTTACAGAAGCAAGAACCAGATAGAAAGGCCCAAGGAACAAAGAGGAAGTAAACAGGAAGGAGCCTGTCCCTTCTTCCTCCTCCAGCCTTGCATGTATCTCTAGCATTTTCTATGGGCAGAGCCTAACAGGGAACAGTTGGCAAAGCAGAAACGTGGCTTGCAGAATCTCTGTCCCAGCATAATAAAGCAAAGTTTAGAAGGCTGGGTTTGGTGCTGAGAGAGAATAGCTTAATAACTGGCACACCAACAATAGGCAATCAGGCAACTCAGCAAAGTAAGATTTCTATCCCAAGGAAAGTAAAGATTATGCCTAAGAACATCAACATGGGTGCTTGATTAATGGCAGTTCATGAGGTAGTATCTGAGTGAGAAAGAAACACCTTATGTAGAGGTGTGGCTATAAAGTAATGTGACTGGATTTTTAACAACACACTAGAACTTCAGCATACAAATGAGAACAGTCCCCTTCAAAGTAGTTTCATGAGATTGTTTTCAACTCATTCTTTCAGTATGACCATGGCTCAAAGAATCTTTGGAACTCCTCTTTGCAAGCCTGTGGCCTGCACTTTTGATTCAATCCATGTTGTCATTTGTCTTTTGAGGGTGAATTAACTTTTTGGAAACAACTTAATGTCATCCCAAGCTAAACATGGTGAATAAGGTTAGATGATCAAGTTTGAGTCTACTTTTTTTTTTTTTTTTGATAGGTCGGGAAGAAGGGTTTTGGGTGGGTGATGTGTCAAAGTCAAGGTATGATTTCTGTCTTAAGATGGCATATGGCTGGTGGTCTCTGATGCTGTAATTCTCAACTTGTTAATAAAATGATTATGAACACAGAAAAAGATGAAGGCTCACAATAACAGAGAAAATCAAGACTAACGTGTGTCATTTGCTAACTCTTGAATTTCACTTAATTGTAAGGGTGATGCACATGTTTTTTTTTTTTTTTTTTTAATTTTTTTTTTT
>NW_007726216.1:82245-83375 GCF_000696425.1 Galeopterus variegatus | reverse complement strand
GTTCAGAGTCTTTTGGATTTTAGCCATCCTAACTGGGGTGAGATGGTATCTCAGTGTAGTTTTGATTTGCATTTCCCGGATGCTGAGTGATGTTGAGCCTTTTTTCATATGTCTGTTGGCCATTTGTATATCTTGCTTAGAGAAATGCCTACTTAGCTCTTTTGCCCATTATTTAATTGGGTTGCTTGTGTTTTTTCTTGTAAAGTTGTTTGAGTTCCTTGTATATTCTGGATATTAATCCTTTGTTGGATGTATATTTTGCAAATATTTTCTCCCACTCTGTTGGTTGTCTTTTAATTCTGTTAATTGTTTCTTTTGCTAGGTGATACACATGTTTGAATAATACAATTTGTGATCAACTGGTGGTTTGCTGTCAATTACAGGAACTATATTCCAATGTGATAAAGGAGATCACTTCATGCTTCCTTCATTGTCTGTTCTGCAACTCACAATCATCAGGTCTAGACCTACTAGAAAACATGGCAGCCATCCTCCTGCTAGTGGAGAGCTTTTATGAGACAGCCAGAGTACTTTCTCTTGCTTATCTCCTTTTCTGTTACTATGTCTCTTATATTTAGCAGAGACCAGAAATCTTTTAGAAAACAAAAAGGTTTATATACACCTTTATATATAAATGTGAAGATAGATTATTAAGATTATATAACTACCAACATATAATAAAAATTGGGAAATGGCATAGCAAGTGAGGGTAACGTGGAAAAATCAGAAGATATCATAACATCATTTTTAACTTGGAAAACTGAAGTACTAGGTTAAAGACTGTAATTTAAAAATGAAATATTCTCTGTATTATAAACAAAAATAATGTTTATGTTTCCTAAATGACCAAGCGAGATAAGCACAATGTAGAATATATGTGACTTTAAAGAAGCGGGAACATAAAGGCACAAAAGGAATGAAATATCAATTATAATAGTAAATATAAATTGTTAAAACTTCTTATTAAAATAGAAGTACTCTATGATTTGATTACAATATAAAATATACCAATATATTGCTTATGAGACAAAAAGACAGTGAATCTTAAAAATATGAAGAAAGGGCCGGCCCGGTGGCGCACTGGATAGTGCGCCACTTGGGAAGCGCGGCGGCGCTCCCGCCCGAGGGTT
>NW_007726216.1:78321-81756 GCF_000696425.1 Galeopterus variegatus | reverse complement strand
GGTGCGGGGGCAACACTGAGGGTTGTGATCCATTGCCGGACACGGAAAAAGACAAAAAAAAAGACAAAAAAAAAAAATATGAAGAAAAATCTGTCTTTGTTTGCAAGTGCAAACGAAAAGAAAACAGAGGTGGCTATATTAATTTCAGGCAAAGCAGAATTAAAGGCAAAAAGTGTTATGCAGAGCAAAGATACATATCACAGTTATGAACTTTATGCCCAATTAGTTAGTATAATTTAATATTATAAAGCAGAAGCTGTCAGAAACTCATTGACAAACCCACATGAATCTAATAGCTTTCTGAGACTTTGATACAACTGTCAAACATACAAAAACAAAAGGATGTGTAGAATTTAAACAATATAATTAATAAAGTTAATTTAATGAAAGTATATTGAACTTTTTGCCTTACAGAGAATGTATTTTCTTTTCAACTAGCCACAGCATAAAAACAAAAATAGACTTTAACAGGCCTCAAATAGACTTCAATATATTTCAAAAAGCAGAAATCATGCAGATCATCACTTAAGCACAATGCAAGAAAACTAGAAAATAATGACAATAATTTAAGCAACCCCCCCAAACTTTCGGAATTTAAAGCTATTCTATTAAATAACTGCTTCAAAGAATAACTAAAGCTATAATTTATAGATTAAGAACAATCCATATTGTGGAATGTAGCTACAGCTATACTCAGAGGCAAATCCATAAGTTTAAAATTTTTTATAATTAATAAGCATAGGTGAAAGTAAATGAATAATCAACTCAGGAATTTAGGAGTTTCTGCTAGAGTAAATCTCCTGGCCTCCCACCTCTCACTCAATCCCTCTCAGAGGAGAAAAGTAATTTACTTGATTGGTGAGTCTGGGGAAAGAAATTAAGCATACTTAGCTAGTCCTTCATGGGTTCTCTTTTGTGGAGACCGTGACCACAGGATACACACACTTTCTGCTAGTTACTGCCCCTATGGTGGAGACCTACCATTGTCCAATTAGGGCCTAAATCTGCCTCATTCAGTACATGTGGCTGCAGTTCGAAAGAGAGTTTCTTAAGCCAGCTTTATCACTATTAAAACAGATATATTAATTTCCACCTATTTCCTGTGCCTCATTTCTCAGTTGGTTTAAGTCTTGGGAGGGGAAGGTGGGCCCTCTAACAATCTAACACAATTAAGAGAGAAAGTCGATTTGGAAATCCCAAATTGGTTTCTTTGGCAGAATAAATAAAGAGTGAAATAGTCAAACCTCTGGAAAACCACACCATTAATTCCCTTAACAAATGTTTGTTGAACAGCTGCTATGTATCAGGCACTGTGCTATGAGCTGGGGATAAAATGGTGAACAAGATGGACACGGTTCTTGTCCTCATGGAGCCTGGTAAAGGAATAAAGACAAGTAAACAGTCAATACACACAATTATCCCATAACATAGTATGATAAGTCCTATGGTGGGAGCAAGTCATTTCTGAGGAATCAAAAGAAGTTCAGTATTCCTAGAGCACAGAGTTTGAAGGGCTGACTGGTGAGAGATGAACTGGGAAAAGGTTAGCAAGGGCACAATCATACAGGACCTTTTAAGCCCAAGGAATTTGAAAGTCCCTAAATGCAATGGGGATCCATTAAAAAGTTTCAAGCAGGGCAGGCTTAGAATTAGATTTTCACTTTGAGAAAATTACTCTGGCCATAATACGAAGAATAGTTTGAAGGGGAAAAACTGGATTATAGTTTGTAGAGTGTTGCAGTAATCTACTTGGTAGTATATTTCCCAAATCCACTCATCTTTTTCCATTTCCACTGCCAATTACCTAGAAGTTCTAGATAATTGATAGTGCGGATAGAAACAGGTGGGTGGGTTTGGGAGATATACAAGAGACAGATATTATAGAACTTAGTCACTGATTAGGTGTGGGGATGAGGGAGAGAGAACAGTCACAGATGATGCCAAGCTTTCTGGCTTGGACAACTGAGGAGATGGTGATGCCTTTCACTGAAGGGGGCATACAGGAGGAACAGTATTTAAAAAGAGCATTACCAATTCAGTTTTGGGTGTGTGGAGTTTGAGATAACTGTGGGCCCTCCAAGTAGAAATGACATCTAGGCAATTGGATATATGGGTGTGAAGCTTAGGAGAGAGACCTGGGCTACAGATATAGATTTTGGAGTTTTCAGCACATACAGACAGTAATTAGAGCTATGGACATCCAAGACAGTGCCCAGGGAATACACTATATGAAGAATGAAAATAGGACTTGTTTCTTGATTATATTATGACAGCTCCTAAGGTGCCTCAGTATACCTATCCAAATGAGCAGATTGAAAGAAACAGGAATTTTCATGTAGAGAATGGGCAGTATTATTTACTAGCCATACTAATGATCCAAATTGTAAGGTTGTTCTCCTGGACTGATGAGCCAAGCCATCCTATCCCTAGAGACAGTCATACCTGTATTTCCTTCAATGAAGAAAGTCCATTCTACGTAACTGACAGTGGATTTCATCTTGAAAACCATCTACTTATTGGGTTTTAATTCTTGGTTTCAAGATGAAGTCCACTTTTCCATTCCTTGTGCCAGCCTGTGGTGCATTTGATGGTCCAAGATGATTTTATGAACAATTGCAAAGTCGGTAGGGCAGTCACTGAAGTATATCAGTGTATGTTAAAACCATATGAAATGATATTCTTTTAACCCCAGCAAAACCCAAATGTGCACCCATCTTGCCATTATTCCAATTGCTCTTATTGCCATTGTCCTTACTCAGAAGAGAATGCTGAATCCTCCACTGGAAATATTAGGGAAAGGAACTCTGATACTGACATGCTTCAAGAACCTTAAGTGGCCATTTCACATGTGTCAATAGATGCTCATGGTTGCTGGTCTAGAAAGGAACAGATACCTATATTCTTCAGAAGGTAAGCCAAGATTTTGTTTAACCTGTTGGAGCCTACCAGATTAAAGTGGCCAGAATCAAAACAAAAATTTTAAAAAGGCCCCCTTTGCTTTTATTATCAAATAAGCAGTGGGATCTTTGATCAGAATATATAAATATTTCATAATCTTTGGCCTTCCATTTAAATAAGAGCCTTTGGTGGTTGATAAAGAATTGTGAGTGACTATAGAAATACATACCCCTATTTTCCTTAAATAATTTGTTTATGGAGAGAAAGATGTTGAGTAAGGATTATTAGGCACATTTGCCATTTTAATCTGTTTTTGACAAAAACTCAAATTTTGAAAAAGTTGGAAAAATAGAACGATGGACACACATGTACCAGCCACCTGGAAGTGCCAATTGTTAACACTTCCCCACATTTGGTTCTCTCTCTCTCTCTCTCACTCACTCCTTCCATCTTCCCCCATGGTATGATGTTACAAGAAGGCACTCATTTTTTTTTTTTTTTTTTTTTTTTTTTTTTTTTTTTTTTTTTTTTTTTTTT
>NW_007726216.1:66500-78311 GCF_000696425.1 Galeopterus variegatus | reverse complement strand
GAAGTGCCAATTGTTAACACTTCCCCACATTTGGTTCTCTCTCTCTCTCTCTCACTCACTCACTCTCTCTCTCTCCACACACACACACACACACACACACACACACACACACACACACACACACACAATTTCCCCTCAAGCCATCTGAAAGTAAATTGCAAACATCACGATGCTTCACCTCTAAGTACTTCAGCATGTATTTTCTTAAGAACAGGGCCATAATGATGATACATACTGAGAATACCATTATTACACTAAAGAAATTAATATCGTTATAATATTATCTAATGTGAAGTCTATATACAAAATAGCCCTAATTGTCCCCAGTAATGACATACTGTTTAAAAAAAAATTCTAGGATACTTTCAAGGTCTACATATTGCACTTAGCTATTATGTCTTTCATTTTCTTCAATCTAGAACAATCTTTTCAGTTATTTTCTGCAGGGGGTTTTATGATGATGACACTTTTGAGGAGTCCAGACAAGTTGTCTTGTGAAATGTCCCATCATCTAGATTTGTCTGATTGTTTGCTTATGATTAGGTTCAGGTTACACTTTTTTGGGGAAGAATTGCTAGTGTGTCATGCTCAGTGCATCACATCAGGAGGCACATTGTCTCAGGTTTGCCCATGATTCATTGTGCTAAATTTGAGCACTTGACTAAATAGTGTTCAACTGATTTCTCCATTAGACTATTTCTCCTTTGTGCCTAGAAAGTGATCTGTAGTGAAGAAAGCAAGACTGTGTAAATATCCTGTTCTCCAACAACTTTTCATCAAGGTCTGATTAAATTATTACTGTGTTGGTTGTAAAATGATAGCATTCTAATTTTTATCATTGTTTTTTACCTTTATTAGCTGGCATTCTTCTGGGAAAAAAAGAAGGCTTTCTCTCCCCCTTGTTTTTTAGAGTGTCACTATGAACTTATGAATATTTTCTTAGAAGTTCAATGTGTTGTAGTTTATCACCATTAGTATTCATTTTTATGTTCAAATTGGTGCAAATTTGGCTACTCTGTTCATTTTTATTTGAGAGAGAAAACAAGTAGAAGTCAAGGAAATACAATGACTCCTACAGTAAAGACGGGGATGGTGAGATAAAATGCTGGGAACCTCAGCATGCACTCCAATCCTTCACACCACAGGGCTCAGGTGTGTCCCCTTCTTTCCTCCTCTCAAACCAGTCTTCACTCTGGCTCCCACACCTCTCAGCGTCTCTAAGAAAGGTTTCCCATATTCCTGCTCACAAAGACTGCCAGCAACTCCTTTTCTTTGAGGTAATTTAGTTCTGCCTCTAGGCCTGGCCTTGGCCCACCCATCTAAGGTAATAGCTTGTCTTTTTCTCATTTGTTGCCATTACTGAGCATGCTCCGGTCTAATCTCAAATTCCATTACTTCTACCTGCTATCAGGCTGATTTTGTTTAAAAATATAAAGAGAGTATCTATACTAGTTAGGATATTGGTACAGTTGTTGTAACAGAGAAACACAAACTAAGCGGCTTAAACAAGATGGAAATTTATTCTTCTTAGTGTAAAAATCTGAGTAGGCTATTCAAGGCTGGTACGTTGGCTCCACTATTAACATGAACCCAGGCACCTTTTATCTTGTTTGTTTCTCCTCAACCTTTAATTCGTTGCTTGCAACTTGTGTCCAAGGTGTTTGCTTCATCTCTCATCATCATGCTAGTATTCTAGTAAACAGAAATAAGGTTAAATGCAAGGTGAGAATGGGCCTCTGCTCTATAAGGGCACAACCTGAAAGTTGAACAAACTACTTTCATTCACATTCCATTTGCTGGAACTGGATCAATTATCATACCTATCTGCAAAGGAAGCTGTGTAATGTGTTCTGGGTGGTTATGTGCTGTTGCTATCACTATAAAAGTCAAGGATAATGGGTTTAGGGGGACAACCAGCAGTCTCAGCTATAGCATCTCATCAGCAGAAGATTTACACAATAATTTTAATCATGCAAAAATCAGTATCAATTTCTTTTTTTTTTTTTTTTTTTCATAAACAAGTATCAAGTTGCTTTATTTAACATCCTGAAGGCTTTCCATTGGTGGTACAATGTAAGTGCAAAGGGCAACAGTAAATCAGTATCAATTTCTAATCGAGCTCCACATCTTCCTGTACAAGCCCACATAAAGGGGATACAAGAGGGAAAGTGTCAGATAACATTGCCGTGCTTCTGACATGTTCTACGTCCTATCCATGGGGCTGTTGTGTATTCCTGTTGCCTACTAGAAGAATCTATTTGGGAGAATGAGATCACACACACCTGGGGATAGAAGATCCATTAATATGTAATATCCCAACTTAATCCCGTTTCCTTTAAGATTTTGCAGTAGTTTGAATTTTACAGACAGAAACTGTTGAGTCATAGTGCAGGTAACCCAGGCTATCTTGACGTAAACCTTTTTTTTTTTTTACTGGAAAAATAAGTGTGTGGGAGCTTAATTAGTGTACATTACGTGGGAATGAGTCAAAATCAGTTAAAACCCTTTCCTTTTTCTTGGGCCACACCCACCTAATATTCAGACTCGTGTAGGCATGAGCACACTACTCCAAGCGAAGTGTCTGGGTGCCCCCTCCTTCTATCCCTGATTCACAATATTCCTCATAAGAATCAGAAAGCCACTTCCTTTCTCTTATCCCTTTCTCTCCCTCCCACCTTCTATTTCTTCTAGCTCTCTGCTTTACTGGAAAGCATTAGAGTTGGAGTTGGTGGTTAAAACAGTGGAAATAAGCTGTTAGATGGTGGAAACAAAGTCTCAAGATTTTTTCTTGGGATTGGTGGTATTCCTAGGAACAAGTATCATGTGCCCCATCCATATCACGAAGGGTCTTGCCAGCAATACATCACCTCTCCCAGGAAAGGAACAGTTGTGATACTACTGAAAAGCAGGTGGGTGGAGAGAACCTATGTTGTCTTTCAGTCGATATCTGAGTAGGTCAAGGACTTTACAGATTAAAGTTCTTTGCACAAGTTAAGATCAATAGAAAACTAACATTGGTAAAGATTTTGTTCAAAGCATTATTTCCTAGAATAGTGAACTTTAATCAGAAGCAGTAGCCATGAAAAGAGTCAACCAAAAAAAAAAAAAATCATGAATATATCAAATTTTCCACATCTGCTTGATGGTTTCCTTAAAATGAAGATGGAGATCTAGTTAGTGGAATAATTGATTTAGATTAAAAAATCTACAGTGACCCCTAGACCTTTGCACTAAGGGTGTGCACTTGATGAATATAGCCCTGAAACTTAGATTTCAAGGGCTAAGTCTTGTGGCTTATTATCTAGCTAAGTAAATAGCAACCTGAGTAAGTCTTCCATGGCCTAGTGAGGCAGCTGAGAAAAGAAGGGAAACTCACAGTCTGGTTCCAACAACACAGGACAAGTATGTGCCAGACCCAGCCACACTTTTGTGCTATTCCAATTTCTGGTTGGGCATGTGGTCAATACAGGGACAGAACTCTGTTTTTTCAGGAACATGGATATAGAAAGGAAGCATGGGCATATATATCCATTCAGTTGTTCTTTCATCTGACATTTATTGAACTCCTATTGAGAGTTAGACATTATATTAGGTTGTGGGGACAGATTAAAACCCTCAAGGGCTTTTCAGTCCAGCCAGGAGAGACAGACATATAATCACATTACAACACAGGTGATAAATGCCAGGCTAGCACTTCTCAAACTTTAGTGTGCATAAGAATCACCTGGAGAGCTTCATTAAAACACATGTCCAGATAGAAACCCACGCAGGGCATGGTGGGTACATGAAGAGGGAGTCATCTGTTTTACCTGACGATGATGCTTGAGTTGAGTTTCGCAAAATAAATGAAGTAGATATTCAGTAGGCAAAAAAGGGGAAGTGGATAGAATTCAGAAAGAGTTTTCTGTGTTTGGGGCACAATGCGTGACAGATATGAATGTAAAGATGGGTTTGGGCCACTTCACAAAGGGTCTTAAATGCCACATTGAGGAGTTGAAATTTTATCCTATAGGTGATGGAGAGCCATTAAGAGTTTTATACAAGGGAATGAGCCATGAGGGTATTTGGTGAAGAACATTCCAATGAGAGAAAATGACAAGGGTAAAGACCTTGAAGTTGGAGTGTCCTTGGCCTGTTCTTGGATAAGTAAGGAGGCCAGTGTGTCTGGACTACAGTGAGTGAGGGGAACAGTACTAGGTGATGAGGTCAGAGAGGCTGACAGGGGCCAGATCATGTAGGACCTTAGGGAACGTTATGGATTGAATTGTGTCTCCCCCAAGTTTAATTCGCTAGAAACTTAATCCTCACTGTGACAGTGTTAAGAGGGTGGGAAATCCTATTATAGTAACTGAATGGTGGAGCCTTGAAGAAGTGATTAGATTGTGAGGATCATGCCCTAATGAATGGATTAATCCATTGATGATTTATTTAATGGTGGTCATGGATATGGCTCTGATGGCTATAAGAGGAGAGTGTGTGAGAAGTTCTCTTTCTCTTACTCAAGCCATATCCATCATGTGATACCCTGTGTTGCTGTAGAGTCACCAGTCGCCACCAATAAGGCCCTCTCCAGATGTGTTCCCTGCACTTTGGACTTCCTAGCCCCCAAAACTGTAAGCAATAAATTTCATTTTCTTACAGATTACCCACTTTCAGGTATTTCTGTTAAAAGTAATAGAAATGGACTAATAAGGGATGATCGTAAGAAGATTGGATTTTTATTTTAACTTCATTGAACATGGGTATGACATGATATGATTTAGGTCTGAAAGTATCACTCTGTCTGCCATGTGCACTATAAGACAGCAAGAATGGAGGCAAGAGGGCAGTTAGGAGGCCACTGTAAGGGTCCAGGGAAAAGTTAATGCTGGCTTGAACCAGGGGGACTTTGAAAAATCAATATATTTATGTATCCACCATCCCAGTCATGATATAGTGCAGTTCCATTATTCTAGAAATTGTCTCAGGCTGCCATTTTGTAGTCACATCATCCCCTCAACCCCAACCACTGGCAACCACTGACCTGTTTTCTGTCTCCATAGTTTCATCTTTTCCAGAATTTCACATAAATGGAATCATATAACTTGTAGCCTTTTGTATCTGGCTTATTTCACTAAGAAAAATGCATTTAACATTTATCTGTGATGTTGTGTGAACCAGTAGTTCATTTCTTTTTAATGGAATTTGAGTAGAATTTCATTGTATGGATATACTATAGTTTGTCTTCTCATTCACCAAATGAAAGAAATTTGGGTTGTTTCTAGTTTTGGGTGATTATAAATAAAGCTGTTGTAAGTATTTGTGTGCAGAATTTTGTATGAACATAAGTTTTTATTTCTTTGGGTAATATCTGGGAATACAATTGGTATATATGGTAAGTGCATGTTTAAGAAACTGACAAACTCCTTTCCATAGTGGTTGTGTCATTTTGCATTCCTGCCAGCAATATACGAGAGTTCCAGTTGCTCTGCAACGTCAACAGCATTTGGTATTGTCGGTATTTTTCATTTTAGTCATTCTAGTGGGTATGAGGTAATATCTTATTATGGATTTAATCTGCATTTTCCTAACAACTAATGCCAATGAGCAAATTAGGGCCAGATTTACAGATGCAATATTGGAGGATGTGAAAAAGAGTGAGGCATTAAGGATGATTTCAAGGTCTTTGGCCTGAGCAAAATAACAGTGAAAGAGGTGGATAGAATTCAGAAACAGAATTAATATGATATTATTTCACTGGCTCAGGAAACACTTGGAAATAGTCATTAGGAAAGAGAAAATGGGTGTTGTCACTGGGCAAAGGAAAAGTGATAGCACAATCCTACCCCATATGCCCATCAGGAGCTACAAATGAGGTTTATTTACAGCAAATAGAACTGATGATGATTAAAGAATTTTTATGGGTGCTGTGTGGGTGGAAAATGAAAGGTGTCACCCTCAAGGAAAGACTTGTCAGTCTGGGAAAAGGAGGCTCCTGTTAATATCTCAGGGATGTGATTCACTGTGAAAGCCTGAAACCTGTTTTATTGCCTCGGTGGGTGGTGGCTGTGGCAGACTTGTTTTTACTGACACAAAGAGTAGAGAGAAGTTGATGGATTGGGTAATGGAAACTGGTACCTGGGAATAATGGACCATGATGTCATCTTGAATAAGCAAATCTGAGGAAAAAGTTACACTGGTCCACACCAAGCAGAATCACAGGAAAGCTGACAAAGCAAGGGTGCCTGCCGGAAACACTATGCACTGGGTTCTCCACCTGGTTTTTCAGAGGGATCCAGGCTAATTACTCATGGGTGGCTTCTCAGTCATCTCGGGTTCAAATATAGGTGAAGGTCATTTAAGAAAGTATAACAAAGAGATTATCTGAGATCTCCTTACTCTGGTGCATGGTAACAGGTTTTAATCAAAGAAGACACATAGAGATTTTCCCACCATGTTTCTGAGATGTGTCATTGCCCAATTTCTAATTATACTTTGGATTCTTTATCAATTCCCTCCCTTCAACTTTCTACCTTTATTTTTATTTATTGTTTTTAACAATAAAAATAGTTTAATTGTTTTTACTTTTGCTTTGTGAAAAATTCAAACAATTTAGAAAAATATATGAAACAAAGTAAGTCTTCTAAAATCTCACCGCTCCAGGGTCCTCATCACTAACGCTTTGAGAAACCATCCTTTCATATTGATGCATGCGTGTTCACATCTGTACTTTTACTTAAATGAGAAAATATCATAATAGTGTTTTTTTAAACAGAGACAACTTTTGAAAAAATGAGCCTCCCACTAACACCCTTAGTAAGCAATGCAAATAACTTGGTGTTTATTTTTCCAGACCTTTCTCCATGATCATATAATTATACATGCACACACGCACACACACACACACATACACTGTTAAGAACTATTGAACAAAAACAAGATCTAAGTATAGAAGAAATGTAGCTCAACACAATAAAGTCCGTATATGACAAACCCACTGGTAACATATTCAACAATGAAAAGTTGAAAGCTTTTCCTCTAAGATCAGGAACAAGATAAGGATGCCCACTCTTGCCACTTACATTCAACAGAGAAAAGAGTTAAAGTATGGTTTTGCCAAGGAGATGGGAACTCAAATGCGAGGAGGGAAATAAACCCCCCAAATTTAAGAACGATCTCACCTTGAGATGTTTGCTGATTCCTAAGATGTGTGCATACTCAATGTGAGAGTCTCAGAAACCACTTCTAGTCAACATAGTACTGGAAATCCTAGCCAGAGCAATTGGGCAAGAAAAAGAAGTAAAAGATATTCAACAGGAAAGAAAGAGGTTAAATCGTTTCTCTTTGTAGACAACATAATTTTATATACAGAAAACCCCAAAGACTCCAGAAAACTGTTAGAACTGATAAATGAATTCAGTAAAGTTTCAGGGTACAAAATCAAAATACAGAAATCACTAGCATCTGTATACACTGGCAGCAAACTATCTGAGAAACAAATCAAGAAAACAATCCCATTTGCAACAGCATCCAAAAAATACTTAGGAATAAATTAACCACAGAGGTGGCAGATCTGTACACTGAAAACCATAAAACATTGATAAAAGAAATCGGAGAAGACAAAAATAAATGGAAATATATCCTGTGTTCACGGATTGGAAAAATTAATATTGTTAAAATGTCCATACTACACAAAGTGATCTACAGATTCCATGCAATTCCTATCAAAATTCCAGTGACATTTCTCACATATAGAAATAACAATTCTAAAATTCATATTGAACCACAAAAGACCTTGAATAGCCAAAGCAATCCTGAGCAAAAAGAATAAAGCTGAAGGCATTACACTACCTGACTTCTAAATTTACTACAAAGCTATAGTATTCAAAATAGTATGACACCAGCATAAAAACAGGCACTCAGACCCATGGAACAAAATAGAGAGCCCAGAAATAAAACCACACATTTATGGTCAGCTGATATTTGACAAAGGTGCCAAGAACACTAAATGGGGAAAGGATGGTCTGTTCAGTAAACGGTGTTGGGAAAACTGGACAGCCACATACAGAAGAATAAAATTAAATCCTTATCTCACCCCATTACAAAAATCAACTTGGGAGGCTGGCTGGTTAGCTCAGTTGGTTAGAGTGCGTTGTTATAACACCAAGGTCTAGGGTTTGGATCCCCATACCAGCCAGCCACCAAAACCAAAACTAAACCAAAGCAAAACAAAAAAGCCAACTCAAAATGACTAAACATAAGATTAAAGACTTAAACATAAGACCTGAGACTATAAAACTACTAGAAGAAATAAAATAGGGAAAAAGATGGACATTGGTCTGGGCAAATATTTTTTGGATATGACCCCAAGAGCACAGGCAACAAAAGCAAAAATAAACAAATGGGATTGCATCAAAACAAAAAGCTTCTGCCCTGCAAAGGAAACAATCAACAGAGTAAACAGACAAACTATGGAATGGGAGAAAATTTCTGCAAACCGTATATCTGATAAGGGGTTAATATCTAAAATATACAAGGAACTTAAAGAACTCAATAGCAAGAAAACATAGAAACTGATAAAACAAAAATGGGCAAAAGACCTGAATAGACATATCTCAAAAGAAGACATACAAATGGCCAACAGGTATATGGAAAAAAATGCTCAACATCACTAATCATCAGAGAAGTGCAAATTGAAACCACAGTGAGATATTACCCCACACCTGTTAGAATGGCTTCTACTGAAAAGATATAACAAGTGTTAGTGAGGAGGGGAGAAAAGGGAACTCTGGTGGGAATGTAAATTGGTATAGCAATTATGGAAAAATGTATGGAGGTTCCTCAAAAAATTAAAAATAGAAATACCATATGATCCATCAGTCCCACTACTGGGTATTTATCCAAAGGAAATAAAATCAGTATGTTGAAGAAATATCTGTACTCCCATGTTTATTGCAGGATTATTCACAATAGCTAAGATTTGGAATCAAACAAAGTTCCATCCATGGATGAATGGATAAAAAAAGTGGTATTCTACACAATGGAATACTATTCATCTTTTTTTTTTTTTTTTGTCTTTTGTCTTTTTGCCGTGTCCGGCAACGGATCGCAACCCTCAGTGTTGCCCCCGTACCAGACCGGGGACCGGCAACGGGATCGCAAGCCTCGGTGTTGCTCCCGCGCCTCACTCAGCCCGTGAGCGGGAACCGGTCTGTATGTGGGATCCGACCCCTCGGGCGGGAGCGCCGCCACGCTTCCCAAGCGGCGCACTATCCAGTGCGCCACCGGGCCGGCCCCTACTATTCATCTTTTTTTTTTTTTTTGTCTTTTGTCTTTTTGCCGTGTCCGGCAACGGATCGCAACCCTCAGTGTTGCCCCCGTACCAGACCGGGGACCGGCAACGGGATCGCAAGCCTCGGTGTTGCTCCCGCGCCTCACTCAGCCCGTGAGCGGGAACCGGTCTGTATGTGGGATCCGACCCCTCGGGCGGGAGCGCCGCCACGCTTCCCAAGCGGCGCACTATCCAGTGCGCCACCGGGCCGGCCCCTACTATTCATCTTTTTTTTTTTTTTTGTCTTTTGTCTTTTTGCCGTGTCCGGCAACGGATCGCAACCCTCAGTGTTGCCCCCGTACCAGACCGGGGACCGGCAACGGGATCGCAAGCCTCGGTGTTGCTCCCGCGCCTCACTCAGCCCGTGAGCGGGAACCGGTCTGTATGTGGGATCCGACCCCTCGGGCGGGAGCGCCGCCACGCTTCCCAAGCGGCGCACTATCCAGTGCGCCACCGGGCCGGCCCCTACTATTCATCTTTTAAAAAGAAGAAAATCCTGTCACTTCTGGCAATATGGATGAACCTGGAGGACATTGTGCCAAGTGAAATAAACTAGGCACAGAAAGACAAATACTACATGATCTCATTTATATGTGGAATCTAAAAAATTCAAACTCAAAGAAGCAAAGAGTAAAAGGGTGGTTATGAGGAGCTGGAAGGTGGGAATGGAGAGATGTTAGTCAAAGGATACAAAGTTTCAGTTTGGATAAATTAGTTCTGGAGATCTATTGTATAGCATGGTGACTATAGTTAATAATAATATATTTTATACTTGAAAATTGCTAAGAGAGTAGATTGTAAATCTCATTGCAAAAAAAAAGGTAAGTATGTGAGGTGATGGTTATGTTAATTAGACGGATTTAATCATTCCATAATGTATACATGTATCAAAACATCACATTGTACACCATAAATATGAGGGTACTTCAAAAAGTTCATGGAAAAATAGAACTAAAAGATAGTAAATTCTTTCTGCAAACTTTTTGAAGTACCCTCATACATATGACATTTATTAATCAAAAAATAAATTAATTAATATTAAACAAAAACCCCAGTTCCAGGATATTTGTAATGTACTTCTCTGCATTTCCTTTTCTCACTGTACACCATAGACTTGCCTCATTCTTTTCTATGCCTGCCTAATATTCCATTCCCAAACTGATTGGCATTAATTATTTATTATTTTTATTTTTTGTCACTACAAGCATTACTTGAAAAAACATCTTTGGGTATATTCCTTATATATAGGAGATTTGTTTATCATATTGGTATGTTTATTTCTATGTGATAAAGTCCGAGAAGTAGGATTTCTGGGTCAAAAATTATGTATAATTATAGTGTTAATAAATGTTGCCAAATTGCTTTTCAAAAAGATTATTCCTAATATCCTCTTTTGGATCTGTAATGATGTCCTCTTTTTCATTACTTATATTGGTAATTTTGGTCTCTTTCTTTTTTTCTTGATAAGCTTTACTAGAAGTTTACTGACATCTTTTCAGGAAATACTTTTTGGCTTTGGTAATTTTCTCTCTTGCACAATTTATTTTTCATTTTGGAGCTCTGCTGTTATATTTATTATCCTTCCTTCTTCTTTCAATGGGTTTGATTTCCTGCTTTTTTCCTAGCTTCTTGAAATGAATATTTAGATGACTTATTCATTATTCAGCCATATTTATTTTCTAATATATGCATTTATGGTTATATGTTTCTGTCTAAACACTGAATCCCAGAAGCTTTTGAAATGTATCTTCATTATCATATAGTTCATATATTTTCTAATTTTCTTTGTAATTTCTTCTTTGACCATATGATTTATTCAGAAGTATACCGATTAATTCCAGAACATTTTGGGATTTTATTTCTAGCTTAATCCACTATGTTCAGAGAATTCAATTTATGTCTGATTTTAATTATTTGGAATTTGTTGAGACTTGCCTAATGGCTCTACCTATGTTCTATTTTGGCAAAAGTTTCATGTTCACTTGAAAAGAACATTTATTCTGCAGTTGTTGATTGCACTATTCTATGTATGTCTATTAAGCCAAGTTTGTTAATCCTATTGTTCAGCTCTTCTAAGATATTGTTATCATTACATACTGAAAGAGGCATATTAAACTCTCCAAGTATTATTTCTGATTTCTTTATTTTTTCTTTCAGTTCTTCTAAGTATTACCATGTATATTTGAGGCTGTATTATTAGGCATATACAAATTTAGGATTGTTGTAGCTTCCTGTTCAATTGTCTACTTTATCATTATGAAATATCATTCTTTATCTCAAATAATATTTCTTGCCTTAAAGAATATTCTTTCTAATATTATTATAGTTGCAACAGTTTTCCTTTGGTTAGTATTTTTCCTTCCTTTAACTTTCTAACTTTCTGTGTCATTACATATAAAGCATGTCTCTTGTAAGCAGTATATAGTTGATTTTTTAAAAAAAAATCTGGTCTAATAAATTTGTCTTTTTTTTTTTTTTTTTTTTTTTTTTTTTTTTCCCGC
>NW_007726216.1:51256-66147 GCF_000696425.1 Galeopterus variegatus | reverse complement strand
CCCTCGGCGGGAGCGCCACCGCGCTTCCCAAGCGGTGCACTATAGCAGTGCGCCACCGGGCCGGCCCTAAATTTGTCTTTTAATTGGAGTATTGGAGTATTTTTAATTCACTCATATTTAATGTAATTAATAATAGAGTTGATTTTAAGTCTACCATTATTCTGTATATTATGTATTTTCCCCATCTGGTCTTTGATTCCTTTTTCCTCCTTTGTTGCTTGCTTTTACATTATTCAAGTATTTTTCATTACTTCATTCTCTCCTTTTATTAGCTTGTTATTTATATAGTTTACAATTTTAGTAGTTCCACTTCAAGTATGACAGTGTGACCCATATCCCAGTAAAACTAGTGAAGATTAAGAAAATAGCACAACCATTTCTAGTCTCGAGAAATGGCCCCCTCATTCTCTTTCACATCCCACCTCCATCGCATCAGTAAATTTGGCTCTACTTTGCTCAACATCATTAGTTGTTAGGAAAATACAAACAAAAGATACAGTGAAACAAATGAAAGAACATATATTCAAAAAAATCTTCTAAAACTTGGTAGGAACTGCAGGAGTCTGGTATTTGAACCAATACCTATGTCATCCTTCCTCTTTCTCACCTTAACGAGATGGTAACTCCACTTCAGACTGTTAAACTAGGACCACAGAGCTCCTCCTCCCCCCCAGCTCCCAGATAGAGAACTAGCTTCCCAGAGGGGCAAGATGTCAACATTTTTCATCCTGCTCCTAGCTACCTGTTGCTGAGACTAAGTTCCACATGAGTGGGGCTGAGAGATGGGGTTCCCTCCTGCTCAGCACTACTTGTGGGATGGAGGCTCTGTCTTGGGCATGGTGCTGCTTAGAACACTGGAGCCCAGATTGCCCTTGTACCTGGCTCATGGGGCAGGCGTTCCCTGCCAAAAGATTTAAGCTGATGCTTCCCTCTCTCTCGTCTGTTGAGTGCTCAGATTCTAAAACAGTGGTGTCACTGAGAAAGAGGCATGTTCTTTCTGCACCAAGCACTAGAGCCTTGGTTCAGAGAATTGGGCTGGTGAAAGAAAGCAGACTTGTAGAACATACAGCTCCAAATACCTACCCAAAGGAACTGATTTTATTTGCAACAGATGTGGAGAAATTCAAGCCAAAGAGGCCCACAAAACCGGTGGAAATTATAGTGAAAGGCAATTGGAAAACATTGATTCACTTATTTGAGATATAGGCTATCTTGTAATTTGACTAGTTTGCTGGAGAAGAATGGGAAAGAGACAGCTGAGGAGACCTCCTGGAGTCAGAACAAATCTCAAACACTGATCTCAGGAACTATCCCTTCAAAGGAGCTGGAATTCTTATAGGTATTTACTCACAAAACCAGAAAATATATGTCTACCAAAAACTCATACAAGAATGTTCATAGACTTTTTATTTATAATAGACAAAAACCGAACACAGTCCATCAAGAAAATGTTTAAACATAATAATAATAGTAAGTTGAACTTTCAGAAGGAGAGAGCAGAATTGTGGTTACTAGAGGCAGGAAAGGTGAAGGGGAAGGGAGGGTAGTGAGAGGTTGTTTAATGGAAACAAAACAGCTGGATAGGAAAAAGAAGTTCTCTTGGTGTACAGTCAAGCTAGCCATCCATAATTAATAATAATTTACTGCATGTTACCAAATGGCTAGAAGAGAGGAGGTAGAATGACCCAATCATAAAGAAATGATTAAGTTTGGTAATGATGAATAGGCTAATTACCCTGATTTAATCATCACACATTAAATTTCACATATTGAAATTTAAATTCAACACTGTACCCCACAAATAGGTAAAATCAGTGCGTTTCAACATCAACAACAAAAAAGAAAATGTTTTTAAAAACCCGAAAAGCAAAAAAACAAAGGAACTGAAATTGAATTAGTGAAATTTAACAACTGGGTGTGGTCAAAGAACAATAAGGTCAAAGAGAGCCCTGGAAAACCACTGTAATCCTAGGCATATGGGCATATCCAAGGCTGCATCCCCTGAGGAGCAACATTAGAGTCTTCACACTACCAGGAAGGAGGGAATAGGATTCATTAAATAATCCAGTTACTAAACTAATAAGCAAGCAAATAACAATAGCTAGGCCCAGACAGGGGGGATCAGTACCCAGAATTGCTACAATATATTCTTGAAAGTATTTGGTTTCCAACAAAAAATTATGAGATATGCAAAGAAACAGGAAAGTATGCCCCATAAACCAGAAAAAAGAAGCAGGCCATTGAAAGTGCTTGTGTGAGGGACCAGATGTCAGACTTAACAAAGACTTCAAAGTAGCCATTATAAATACGTTCAAAAAACTAAAGGAAACCATGATTAAAGAAGTAAAAGAAGGCATGATGATATCACATCAAGTAAAGAACGTGAATAAAGAGAAAATCTAAAAAGAACCAAATGGAAATTCTGAAATTGAAAAGTACAATAACTTAAATGAAAAATTCCCTAGAGGGGCAAGACAGATTGATAGAAATTATGCAACATGAACAACTGAGAAAAAAAGAATAAAGAAAAATAACAGAGCTGCAGAGAAATGTGGGACACTGTTAAGCACACCACCAGTGAATGGATTAAATAATCCAATAAAAAGGCAGAGAATGTCAGACTGGATAGAAAAACAAGGTCCAACTATAATATGCTGTCTTTAGGAGAAACACTTTAGATTTAAATATACAAGTAAATGGAAAGTAAAAAGGATTAAAAAAGATATATCGTGCAAACAACCACAAGAAAGCTGGAGTGGCTGTACTAATATCAGGCAAAATAGACTCTAAAACAAAAAATATTACTAATGATTAAGAAGGGCATTTTATAGTGATAAAAAGATCGATCCATCAGGAAGATATAATAATTGTAAATATGTATGTATCTAATGGCAGAGCACCAAAATACTTGAAGTAAAAACTGACAGAATTATATATTTCTAAATGGCTAGAAAAGAGGATCTTGAACATAATCACCACAAAGAAAAGATAAATGTTCAGGTGATGGATAAGCTACCTCCCCTAAGTGCATAATTGTACAATATATGCATGTATTAAAACAACATGCTGTACCCCACAAATATGTACTATTAAAAATTGTAAAAACTGACAAAAATGATGGGAAAAGCAGACAATTCAACAGTAATAGCCAGTGATTTCAGTATATCATTTTCAATAATGTATGGAACAACTAGGAAGAAAATGAACAAGCAAATAGAAGACTTGAACAGCACTATATACCATCTAGACCTAAAAAACAACTATAGAATTCTCCATTCAACACAGGAGAATATACATTCTTCTCAAGTGCACGTGGAACATTCTCCAGGCTAGACCATATGCTAGGCCATAAAACATACTTCCATACATTTTAAATGATAGAAAAATATCAAGTATATTCTCTGACCATAATGGAATGCAATTAGAAATCAGTAACAGAAAGGAATTTTGGAAACTCACAATGTTTCCAAATCTGGAAATTAAAGTGCACTCCTAAATACCCAAATAGGTCAAAGAAGAAATTTAAGAAAAAAAGGAAATTAGAAATGCTTTAAGATAAGTAAAAATGAAGACAAAAAATACTGAAATTTATGCGATGCAGCTAAAGCAGTGATAGTAGGAAATTTATACCTGCAAATGCCTATATTTAAAAAAACAAAAATCTCAAATCAATAATCTAACTTTCCACATTAAGAAACTGGAAAAAAACAGAGCAAACTAAAGCTAAAGCCAGCAGAAGGCAAGAAATAATAAACATTAGAAAGTAAATTAGTGACACAGAAACTAGAAAAACAATAGAGAAAATGATTTTTGACAAGGGTACAAAGACAATTTAATGGGGAAAGAAGAGTGTTTTCAACAAATGGTGCCAGAGCAACTGGATGAAAAAGGATGAAGTCAGACCCTTTTCTAGTACCATATATAATAATTAACTCAAAATGGGTCAAACACCTTAATGTAAGAGCTCAAACTATAAAACTCTTAGAAGAAAACATAGGGGTAAATCTGCATAAGCAACCAAAGAAAAAAATAGGTAAGTTGGACTTCATCAAAATAAAAATCTTCTAGGCTTCAAAGGTCACTATCAAGAAAGTGAGTAGATATCCCATAGTATGGGAGAAAATATTCGCAAATTATATATCTGATAAGGAACTTGTTTCTAGAAAATGTAAAGAACTCTTACAACTCAATAGTAAAAAGACAAATAACAATTAAAAAATGGGCAAAGGATCTGAAAAGACATTTCTCCAAAGAAGGTATATAAATGCCTAACGAGCACATGAAAAGATGCTTAATGTCATTAACCATCAGGGAAGTGCAAATCAAAGCCACAGTGAGATATTCCTTCACACCCACTAGGATAGCTATAATCAAAGAGTAGAATACTAACAAGTGTTGGTGAAAATGTGGAGAATCTGCAACTGTCATAGACTGCTTGTGGGAGTATAAAATGGTGCAGCTACTTTGGAAAACGGTCTTGCAGTTCTTCAAATGATTAAACATAGAATTAACCTATAATCCAGCAATTCTCCTAGGTATATATTCATAGGAAAACATATGTCTATACAAAAACTTATTCATGAATGTTCACAGCAGCATTATTTATAATAGTCAAAAGGTGGAAACCATCTAAATTTCCATCAACTAAACAAAGGATAAAAAATGTGATATATCCATAGAATGGAATATTTTGGGGCCATTAAAAGGAATGATGTACTGGTATATGCTATGACATGGATGAACCTTGAAAACATCATGGTAAGTGAAAGAGACCAGTCACTAAAGACCACATGTTGTATGATTCCATTTGTGTAAAATATTAAAAATAAGAAAATCCCTAGAATCAGAAACTGGATTAGTATTTGCTTAAGGTTGAGTGGAATGAGGAGACAGGGTGATAGCTAAAGGGTACAGGGTTTCTTTCTGAGGTCATGAAAATGCTCAAAAGTGAGTGCAGCGATAGTTACCTATATCTGTGAATATGCTAAAAACCATTGAATTGTGCACTTTAAATGTATGGTATGTGAAGTATAGTTGAATGAAGCTGATATAAAATTTTATTTTAGTGTCCATCCTACAGATTATGATGTGCATGGTTGACATATTACAGTTTCCCTTCTCCATCTTTTTACGTTACTGATGTCAGTATTTAATTCTTCATATATTTTAAATCTCACAAGAATATATTAAAGTATCATTTCAAATCCTAAAGAAATTATACTCACTTAGATTTAGCCAGTTATCTATCCTTCCCAGTGCTCTTCATTCCTTCTTCTATTAATTCTATTTCCATCTGAGATCATTCTCCTTCCATCTGAAGAACTCCCTTTAGTATTTCTTTTGGTGTAGTTTTGCTGGAATTGTCTCATTTTTATTTGTAAGAACATTTATTTAGCTTTATTTTTTGAAATAGTTTCACTGAGTATAGAATTCTGTGTTGTTACTTTTCTCTTTAAGCATTTTAAAGATGTCATTCCATTATCTGCTGGCTTCCATGGTCTCTTTTAAAAAGACGGTTGTTGGTGTTATTGCTATTTTGGTAGTAATTTGTCTTTTCTCCCCTCTGAAAAAATTTTTAAAAATATTTATTTATTTATTGTTATTAATTTTTTGTTTTACATTCTATGAAGTTGCAGAACAGTTGAAAGGGAGGGGTAGGGAGAAAGGGGAAGGAAAGGAGATGGAGGAAGGAGGAGGCTGTCCTTGCTGTGCCCCAGTGTGCCCCGGGTGGGCCTGTCTCCCCCACTGCCTATGCTCCAAACACTTCCCATGGGATGGGCAGTGCTCCAGTCCCTTGTGATGACTCATCAGCCTCTGAGTGGCTCTTTTTTTTCAGTTGTTGTGGCTTCTTGCTCCTATATGGGTTCACGGGAACCCTATTAGTGGTCTTGCTGGCCTGGCAGCCTCCAAGGCCCTCTTCTCCCCTGCTGCCTCCAAGCAACTCCATCTGAAGGGCATAGCTGTGGCTTTTGCCAGCTCCTGCTCCATGTGCTCAGCAGCACCAGCCTTGAAGTGGCTGGGGCTCAAAATGGTTGGAGCAGTTCTTTCCTTTTCCTATCGTGGCTTCTCTCCCTTCATGCATTCCGTAGGTCTCTCCTCCTCTTCCCCTGAGCTCTAGTGGTCTCAGCTTGGCTGTCGTTGCTTTTTTATATTTGTAAATTGATTGATTTGTGGGAGAGAGCGATGCTGGAGACCATCTATTCTCTGAAAAGCTTTCCCTCTGAAAGCTTTTTTTTTTGTCTTTTTTCGTGACCGGCAACGGATCGCAACCCTCAGTGTCGCGCCCATACCGGACCGGGACCGGCTACGGCATTGCAACCCTTGGTGTTGCTCCCGCACCTCGCTCAGCCAGTGAGCGGCCTGTTTGTATGTGGGATCTGAACCCTCGGCGGGAGCGCCACCGCGCTTCCTAAGCGGCGCACTGTAGCAGTGCGCCACCGGGCCGGCCCCCTCTGAAAGCTTTTAATGTCTTCTCTTTGTGTTGGGTTGTTAGGAGTCTTATTATGATGCTCCCTTGTATTTACCCTGCAAAAAAATTCATAGGGATTTTTGAGTTGATATTTTACTTTTTAGTTTTGGAAAATATTAGCCAGTATTACTTCAATCATTGTTTTGTTTTCTCTCTTTTTCTTGGACTCAATTAATTACACATCTTGGATTCTTTGACTTTGTCTCATGTTTATTTTATGGATTTTGCATCTTTTTTTTCTTTTCTTAATTATGAATATTTTCTGTTCAACTGTATTTCACTCCACCGGTTCTCTCTTCTGCTATTAAATCAATTTATTGAATTCTTAATTTGAGCAAGTGTGTTTTTTAGTTCTAGAATTCCGTTTTATTTTATATATATAAAATTTTAGTTCTCTGGTGAAATTCTTTATTCTTTGCTTTCTTAAATGTATTATTCATATTATTTTAAGTTTCCTGTCTGATCATGCAAATATTTGAATCAACTATTTATTTTTATTCTCTGGGTTTTCTCTTGATTTTCAGGTATTTATTCCTGTTTCTTGGTGTGTCAAGGAAATTCTTTTTTTTTCCTTTTTGTCTTTTTTTACTGACCGGTAATGGGATCGCAACCCTCGGTGTCGCGCCTGTACCGGGGACTGGCAACGGGAGCGCAACCCTCGGTGTTGCGCCCGCACCGCGCTCAGCCAGTGAGCGGGAACCGGTCTCCACATGGGATCCGAACCCTCAGCGGGAGTGCTGCCGCGCTCCCAAGCGACGCACTCTCCAGTGTGCCACCGGGCCGGCCCAAGGAAATTCTTTTTAATTGGATGCAGGACATTGTGTATGAAAAATTGTGGATGCTTCAACTGATGTTAATGTTCTCTTGTGAGCCAGAACTTCATTCTCCCATCTCTAGCACTGTTGGGTTGCTGAAGTCCTTTATTACCTCTTTAGCCTCCCAGATGTTGCTTTCTTCTTGCTTTCTGGGACTCCCACCTTGAGTATGCACACAACTTAGGAAGGCTGATTCCTAAGTTGAGATTGATCCTAAAATTTTTTTGGTTTATTTTTCTTCTCTAGTTTGAGTTCTGATCTCCCTTGCAAAATCAAGCTTTAACTTTCTTCTCTGCAACCAGGGAGATTTCCACAAGCCTTTGACTACTGCTTTCTTCTGGGGCTTTATTCTCAGTGCAGTGAACTAGCAAATGTCCTAAAGGAAAATTGACAGGCAACTGTGGAGTTCACCTTAATGTACCTCCCAACTCTCTGAAATTTTGAGCACTGGAGTCTTGCCTGCTTTGTTGTTCTCCAATGATTTCAGGCAGATATTTTATTTATTCACCAGCTTTTATAATAGTTCTTGGCATGAAGGTTATTTTGAGACAAGTTACTCCTTTGTGGCTGGAAGCTGAAGTCCTATGCATGGTGTTTTGTAATATTTTTTTCTCTTGATCATTCATATCATCAATGTGGGCCTCAAAAGTGACCGTCTTCTCTTTCATTTCATCCACCAATTTTTTTTGAAAAGTGAAGTCATGTTTGTTGGTCCCAGAAAGTCATATTTTGAACAATGTTTGACCACCATTAGGTGTGTCCATTAGTAATTCTGTTTCACTATTGCATTTCCCATCTGGAAAATTGTCTGACCCTTGTAGAAACACCAGGATGAAGCCACCAGTGCTTACTGTCTGTTCAAATTCTTGCAGCCTCTCTGGCAGGGAGGACTCACCTCTAGATTCACCTCTTCCACAGGTTGTCCCTGGACCATTCCCAGTGACTTTCACTACTCTTTTTCCAGGGTGAGGTGAGTTCTGAGATTTTGAGGGAACAAACATATCTCTAGTAACTGAGAAGTTCTGGTTCTCACTCCTAGAGCTTCTTGCCATAGGAATTTCCCAGACTCAGTCCAGTCTTGAGGGAAGGAAAGTTCTGTGCAAGCTCCTTCCTCAGGACTCTAAGGTGTCTGACCAAGTGTTCCCCACACTTGAAAGTCCCCACCTGTCCTCTGGACCCTGTGGCTTCTCCTGTGTTGTGAGACATTGGGCAGCAGGGATGTGTGTGTGTCTGCTGACATCTTCCCAGAATCCCTTTTAACCTTCTTTTCACCTCTGAATATATGTAGTGCCCAAAAACTAGGTCAAGGCCATTGGTACATAGAAAACCATGTGAGCTGAGAGTCCAAACAGTATTGAACATTGCTTAGGTTAAGGCATTCAAAAATCAATCTGTCATCATTAGCAAACAAGCTAAAATATACTTGAATGAAATGAAAATTTGTCTTAAAACTCTGAGTATTACGACACTGGAAAGATTTGGGTCTGGGTCTCCATGAAAGATGCGTAAGTAAAATTTCATTAAAGTTAGGAATGTGTTTCTAGCACTTTCCAAACTGGCTTTAACTGGGAAGTCAATAAGGCACCAAATAGTTTTGCTTAACTCCTAAACAATGTTAAATAGGTTTTGGTTTTGCTGCTGGACTTTTCAATGCCATTCTTGTCCTAATATGTATTGTAAATCTCCAAGAAGGGGAAATCAGTAGTCACAGATATCCTACTAATCACTGTTTGGGGAAATGCTGCACTATTCCAGTGACCTGTCAGCCCTCAATAACATCTCTACTTGACTGAGCTATTGTGTTTTAATTTGGATTCCCCCCAAAGCAGATCTGATGAGTAGGTCCGAGTGAAAAATTTTATTTGGTAGGTAATGTCAGGAAGCACTACTATGGACATAGGGAAATGAGATAAGGAAGGGAAAATAGCCAATACAGCATCTGTTAACCTGGGTAATTTGCATTAGGGCTACTGGGAACGTCTAGGAGAGGGTATAGAACATTGTACTCAAGGGTTGAAAAAGCTGAGGAATTTATTAACCAACTCCCATGCCTCTGTGTCTGAGAGTGGCATGTAGAGAATAGTGAGTTCCAAGGTTATAGGAGTGGGGTGCCAACAGTCTCTGTTGCCCATTGTAAACAATATTGCAAAAGGTCATGCGTATCACATTTACACTATATTTCCTGCCTTTTCCTCTTTGTCCCTCTTACCACTGCTCCTTGAAATCCTAACAAACTTCACTTTCTATCTCGAACACTACTTCCCCCAGAAATTCTTCCCTGATTACCCCAGCTATGATTGACACTACTCATTTTGTTTACCATCATGGCATTCATCTTTTTTTTTGGCCATAAAACAAGTCTTAATACATTTAAAAAGACTAAAATCATAGAAACTATGTTCGCTGACCACAATAACAGAAGGAAATTTACAAAATTCACAAATGTGTGGAAATTAAACAACAGCCTCCTAGATAAACAATGGGTAAAAAGAAAAATCACATGGAAATTAGAGAGTACTTTGATGTAAAAATCAAAGCACAACATATTAAAGTTTATAGGACGTATATAGACTCATCAAGTGCTTAGAGGAAAATTTATACTTGTTAGCACCTATATTAAAAATAAGAAACATCTCAAATCAGTAATGTAAACTTCTACCTTAAGAAAATAGAAAAAGAAGAGCAAACTAAACCAAAAACAATTATAAGTAGGAAATAACAAAGATTACAACAGAAATGTATGAAATAGGGAACTAAAAAACAATAGAGAAAGTCAGCAAAACTAAAAGTTGATTCTTTAAAAAGGTCAACAAAATTTGCAAAACTTTATCTAGATTGACCAAGAAAAAAAGAGAGAAGACCAAAATTACTAAAACCAAAAATAAAGCGGGGACATTTTTACATTGTCATTATGGTTTTTTGTGGTGGTAAGATTTAGTTTCTTTCTCTTTCTCATTTGCATTTTTGTTCTACCAGTGGGTTTTGTTCTTTCTTGTGTAGTTGTGGTAATGATTATTGTTTTTCAGATTCTGATGCAGGGCTTCCTGGAGGATTTCTTGTAGGGATGGTCATATAGTATTGAACTCCTGAAGTTTTTGTCTGGAAAAAACACTATTTCCCCCTCATTTCTGAAGGATAGACTTGCTGTTTATAGTATTCTTGGCTGGCAGTATTTTTAGTTTAGTATTTCAAATATATCATCCCATTTTCTTCTGGCCTGCAGAACTTCTGTTGAGAAGTCAGCTGTTAGTCTGATAGGGGCCTGTTATAGGTGACTTGATGCTTTTCTCTTGCTTCTTTTAAGATTCTCTCTTTGTCTGAGCTTTGCCAGTTTGCCTATAATGTGTCTTGGAGAAGATCTTTTTGGGTTGAATTCCTGTTTGGGGATCTTTGAGCCTCTTGGACCTGAAGGTTTGTGTCTCCCCCTATACTTGGGAAATTTTCCATTGTTATATCACTGAATAGGTTTTCCACGCCTTTTCCTTTCTTCTCCCCTTCTGAAACACCCATGATTTGAATGTTTGTGTGCTTAAGGTTGTCTGCTAGCTCTCTTAGATTTTCTTCATTTTTAAAAATTATTTTTTCCTTTTTTTGTTCATCTGGGTTATTTCTAAAAGACTATCTTCAAGATGAAAAATTCTTTCTTTTGCTTGTTCTATCCTGCTGTTTAAGCTTTTGGTTGTGTTTTTTATTTCATTGAGTGAATCTTTCAGTTCCGTGAGTTCTGCTATCTTCCTTTTTAAAGTATTAATCTCTTTGTAAATTTCTTCCTTCATATCCTGGATTTTTTTTTCATTTTACTGTGTTGTCTAACTGAGTCTTCTTGTTTCTCATTGAGTCTCCTTAAGATTGTTGCTTGCAATTCCTTTTAAGTCATTTCAAGGGTTTCCTGCTCTATAGGGTCTGGTGTTTGAGAATTACTGTATTCTTTTGGTGGTGTCATATTTTCTTGGGTTTTTGTATTTCTAGTATCTCTATGTCAGTGTCTGATCATCTGGTAGAGCAGTTGCTTCTTCTGTTACTCCGGAGTGGGCTTTGCTCATGGCACTCCTTGCGTCAATGCACTCAAGTGTCTGGCAGGTCACCTGCATGGTGGCTGTGGCTACTGCTGTGGCATCAAGCCACTTTTGCAGAAGCTGTGGCTGTGGCAGTGGCTGTGGTGGGCCACCCACATGGAAATGGTGCTTTCAGAGTGCTCCTTGCCTGCTTCCAGGTGGGGAATGCTGCCCTCAGCTCCTGCCTATGACCCCAGACACATGCTCTGTTTCTATGGCATTCATCTTAAATCCTAACTTGAATAATTTTACTCTTCTCTTGTGTAATTTCCTGCTTTTACATTGTAGTTTATTCATAAGTAAGTTCTCTCTCTCCTACCAAGGCAGTTCATCCTTGAAGAGACAGACATATCTTGTTCATTTTCCTAGATTTGCAGCACTTACCACAGTGGCTTGTGCAGGACAGGAGCCCAATGTTTGTTGAATGACTGAAGGTCTTCAAATTCTAGAACAGAAACAGTGTTAGCACAGTATGATTTAAAGCATGAGGAATTCAGTTGCTACTTCTACAAGTAAGAGGATGGCTTGAACCACTTAATTTTTGGATTAGTCATTCTCATTTGTGGGATGCAAGTTTGTATCTGAACAGCCAAACATTTAAATAAATGCCAGGAGGGACTGGGAAATTTCATCATTCCATCTGGACTGCAAGACACATGTATGGGTGGGTCTGTTCTGAAGGCATGCTTAGAAGTAGTTAAGTATGTCCTTGCGAATTTCTGACTTTATTCAGACAGATGTTTTCTCTAACTAGTATTGGCCTTTGTTTAGACAAATCTAAAAGTCCGGATAGTTCCATTTTGCTTTTTAAAAATAGAATAAACTGTTTCTTCTGCATTCATAATAAATGTTTATATTCATTTTATATATTAAATGCTATTAATCAAGAGAAGTATTTTGAGTTAAACTATTGCCCTAAATAAGTAAAAAATGGGAGCATAATTGGAAATGGCTTCCCCTCTCCTATTTTTATACTGTTCTACTTAATATTTGGCAGATGGAGTATGAATAGAAATGCTTAAGTTGGAAGGCTTTATGGGGTTTTAAACTGTTTTTAATTAGTTGTGAAGTAATTTTAATTACTTAAAAATTCCATTATGACAGTGCCTCAAATATGTGTCACATATTTGCAAACTATTGCAGACCATCATTTTGTAAATCATTTTACTTACACTTATATTGATGGGAAGGAAAATAAGGTGAATATATTAAATATATATAGAATCATCATGACAAAGGGATACCTGCACTCCCATGTGCATCGCAGCTCTATTTATAGTAGTCAGGCTATGGAAACAACCTAAATGTCCGTTGATGGATGACTGGATAAGGAAAATGTGGTATATACATACAATGGAATACTACTCAGCTATATATTTTTTTAATTCTGCCATTTGCAGCATCATGGATGAGCCTGGAGAAAATTATGCTAAGTGAAATGACCCAGGCAGAAAAAGATGAATACCTCGTGTCCTCATTCCTAAATAGGAGTTAAAAAAGTAACCAAATAAATAAAAAAAGAAAGAAAGAAAGATGCAGCATCCACAATAATAAGTTGAACTTTCAAAAGGAGAGAACTGAATTGAAGTTACCAGAGGTGGGAAAGGTAGAAGGGTAGGGGATAAGACAGGAATTGGTAAAGGGCCATGAAAAGCAATTACATTGTATATTGTTGAATATAGTAATTATTCTGATTTTAGCAATTACTTTTTTAAAAAATGAAAAAAGTAGTGTGAAAAAAAAGATCTATTGAATCTAAGCCTCTTTTAAGTACTCTTTATACTTTTTCCATTCTTTATTTTGGCTATTTGCACTTCTGCTTGTAGCCTAGGGGAAGGAAGTGACAGTCATTACAATCAAAAATAGCCTCTTTAAATTTTTCCAGCTTTAGTGAGGTATAATTTAAGTTTTTTAATTGACACATAATAATTGTGTATATTTATGGGGTACAGAATAATATTTCAATACATGCATACACTGTCTGATGAGCAAATCAAGTTAATTAGCATATCCATCACCACAAAAATTTATCATTTATTTGCGATGAAAACATTTGAACTCTTCTAGCCATTTGAAAATATGCAATAAATTATTATTTGTTTGTTTTTTTGGTTAGGATTTCCCCAGCTTTACTTGTACTCATTTGTATGTTTTTTTTTTTTTATCCATAGAAATGCATCAAATATAAGGATCAAATGCACAGACATTCATTGAACACTCATTTACAAATCATGAAAGGAGAGGTGTAGACAGAATCCTATTTTACTGGTACAGTTTGGCAGTCAAAACAGTTCTTTTTTTTTTTTTTTTAGTATTCATCTGTATATATTTCAGTATGTGTCTCTAAGAGATAAGAACTCTTTTATAAAAGACATAATTGAAGTATATAATTACATGTTAAAAATCAATAATAATTCCTTAATATAATCAAACATTAAACATGTTTAAATTTCTGCAATTCTCTCCCTCTCCCTCTTTCTTTCTTAAAGTTGATTTGTTTACATTGGATCCAAACAAGTTCTGCTTGTTGTTTTGGTTGCTATGTCAGCTTTCTCTTAAATTTCTTTTAATCTATAGGTTCCCCCTTCATTTGTTTTTTTTTTCTCCTTTACCCCATAAAGTTTCCCAAGGTCTGGATTTGTTGGCTCCATCCCTTTACTGAGGTATAATTGACAAATAAAAATTATATACAGTCAAGGTGTGCAACATGATGTTTTGATATATGTATACATTGTGAAATGATTATCATAATCAAGCTAGTTAACATATCCATTACCTCACATAGTTACCCCCTCTCCCTTTTTGTGATGAGAATACTTAAGATCTCCTCTTTTAGCAAATTTCAAGTATACAATATGATATTATTAACTATAGTCGCCATGCTGTACATTAGATCTCCAGAATCTTTCCAGGTCTCCAGATGATTTCAGTTGTCTTATGACTGAAAGTTTGTACCCTTTGACCAACATCTCCCTATTTTCCCCACCCATCCCTCAACCCCTGGTAACCTCCCTCCTACCCTCTGTTCCTACGAGTTGAGTTTTAAAAATTCCACATGTAAGTGAGATCATGCAGTATTTGTCTTTCTGTGTCTGGCTTATTCCTCTTAATATAATGCCCTCCAGGTTCATTCATGTTGTTGCAAATGGCAGAATTTCCTTCTTTTTAAAGGCTGATAAAGTAGCATCTTTTTAACAGCTCTGGGAGTATTTGCTGAGGAAGGATAATGTTACATATAAGGCACTGGAGAGTAGAGAGAAGTTCATTCCTTTGTTCATTCAATCATTCATATTTGTTGAATGAATAAATGAAAGACTAAGAAGGCACAATTTTCAATTTCAAAGGATTTATAATCTAGCAGGAGATAGAACATATGTAGTCAAATGATTATTATAAATTATAGACTATATAAGTACTCAAAGACAAGTTAAAAATGTTAAAAAATATAAAAGAGGGAGAATCATTTTCAGTTTGGGGGTGGTGGTAGTGGAGTCTAAGAAGATTTCTTTTCTTTTTTTTTTTTTTTTTTTTTTTTTTTTTTTTTTTTTTTTC
>NW_007726216.1:42095-50622 GCF_000696425.1 Galeopterus variegatus | reverse complement strand
GCGGCGCACTATCCAGTGCGCCACCGGGCCGGCCCTAAGAAGATTTCTTTTAAAGAGGTAGCATTTGAGTCTTATCCTTAAGGATGGGTAGAATTTTAATAGGCAGGTGGGAGAACATTCACAAGAGCTACAGTACCCCTTTCCCTTTCCTAACCGTACCCTCCCATCATAGACCATGTATGTTGAGAACTGACCCCATTCCAAGCTCCAGGGGTGGCCTTCATTGACTGAAGCAGATCAGCATCTTCTGTTCCTGAGGCTGAGGTAGAATAAGGGCCAGGGTAATCATTGGGTCAGAAATACTGGATAGGTCTCTGTACCAGAGACCTGGATTGGAGGATGATCAAGAGCCAGAAGTTGAAGTGATTGGATAGTGGAGCTGTTAGGCTGTTAGGAGCTGGAGTTGAATAACACATGTCCTCGATCCATCACTTAAGTCAGAGAGTTGATTCAATTTGTAAATGTATCAGGTTTGACTATCAGGGAGATTATTCCCATGATACGTCCAGAACCCACGCCTTTTTAACTCACTGGTCCGTCAGACCATTCAATCTTGTTTTAACTGAGCATCCTCTCCCAACCCCTCCCCCCCAACACAGTGATTGATTCTTCAATTACATTGTCATAAGTTTATCAGATCTGTTCACTTCTTTCTGTCCCCACTGCTGTTCATTACTTCTCATTCATATGACTGTAATTTCCTCCTAATTGATCTCCCTGGTTCCTGTCTGACCTCTTCCCATTCCAGAATGTCCTTTTCAAAACAAAATCTGATCATGATATTCCCAAGCCTTGGCTTTCATCACTCCTCAACCTCCATCTATGCCCCAGTCATCTGAATATGCAATGACCTCATAAATATAACAATGCTCTCTTTACTCATGATAGTTCTTTGCCTGTAACCATTGCATCCCATTCCTTCTGTCCCCAGATTATGCTCCAGTCCTTCCTCAGAGCTGAGTATTTGGGATTCTCCCTCCATCTGAATTCTCAACCCACGGAGACTCTAAGGGGTTTGGTGCGTTAGTCTCCTGCTGTGACTATGGGGATGGGCACTGGACAGCAGAGTGTCAGCTGGCTTGGATGAGATGTTTCAGGAAATATAGTGCAAAGCTGAGCCCTTTTTTCTGGTTCCTTCCCCAACTCTCATGAAGCTAACAGTGAGTGATGGCAGGGCATTGGACAGGCTGACCATTAACCAAGGTCAAGACAGCCAGACGTCAGGATCTTGAAGGACAAGGACTGTAGAGCAGTCTAGGGCCTTGAAGTAAGACTGGGTAGGCAAAAAGTTGAAGGCCCTGGACTTAATGCCTCTTCTGTTCCCTTGTTTTGTCCTGCCCAGCTTGTCTGCACCACCCCCACCTCCCAAAGGTGGCTTATGGAAAATTATCTTCTTGCTTAAGGGGACTGTTTTGCATTATATTTGAATCTGCTTATGAAAGTTAATAACAATTATTTTTAGGTTTTAAAAAAGTTTACATTTGAATTTTTTTTTAGCAACATTCTTCTCCAAATTAGTTTTGTTCCATAGGTAGAACGGACTAATTAAATCATTCATAAGAATGAGCTTTTAGAATAATTCCTCTCTTGCCTCATACCGTGTGGAATTTTAACTAAGTACCAGATAAATTAGTTCTGCCTCTGTGGCGTTTTCCATAGCTAATGTTTTACAACTGTTCAAAAACATAATCAGTCATTGTAGGACAGCAGTTTTTGCAGCTGCATTACAAAGAAAGTTGCATGGTCTGAATTTGTCATCTTCAGCAATCTTAATGTTGTTGCTATTAAACTCATATTAATAAAGATTAAATAAACTCATTTATTCAAGAACTGTTTGTTGAGCATTTAGTATAAACAGCACGTTGTTTTAGGCACTGGCAGGGATACAGTTGTAGGAGACTTATCCCAACTCTTAAGGAGAGAATCCAGTAGGGGATACATAGAGGAAAAAGTAAAAATAGAAGGAAAGATATAGTATGTGTCATTAAAGAGGTGTAAAGTTCAGTAGTTAATCCACTGGAGTGACTGAAGAAGAATTGAATATTTGAGTGTATTTAGGGAGCAGATATGAGGAGAGAGGGAAAGAATGTCTAAGGAGAGAGAATTCCATGAGCAAAACCTAAATGATAAGAAAGTATAGGGCTTGTTCAGGGGAGTGACGAGGGAGTATTTGGGAAATGTTGATTGGAGCAGATTATCCAAAGCTTTTAAAACATGCCAGTGTAAGATGCTTATTTTTTTTTGGCCAGTATTTCTTAAAATGGTATCTATAGACCTAGTTTACAAGATCCAAGAATTTTCTCTTAGATTATTTTAACGATAACAAAAAATTATTTCTAGTTCATACTACATCTGCATTTTCAGTCAGTTATGGCTCTGGTTTACCCTAGAACCCAAGCTTTTACAACAGCATCTAGGGTGGAAGAAAAGAAGACTATGGAAACCCATTCCATGTCCTTTAAAGCTTTTATTCAGAAGTAATATATTTCATTGGCTAAATAAGGCCTATAAGGATTGAAAATTTTTAATGTTTTTATCTAAATGATAATCTAAATAAAGAAATAAATTCAATGTATTCTGGATGACCTGAACATTCACCTTTAAACTGAGACCAGCCATAAGATTTCAGAGCATCCATTGGCTTCAGTGATTAGATGGCACCAAATAGACCATTGGGTTATTTCATTAGTATTCCTTAGACAATTAGAAGCAGTTGGAAAATGTAAATGATCATGAGGTCTTTGCCTTAGTTGAAGCCAAATGACATCACCAGTGTGCAATGAAGATGTTCCAAGGCTTTGAATAAAGAAGTGGGAGGATTTAGTTATCACAGGTGCATTGCAATATAGGTGTGCCAAAACCAACTGCAACGACAACAACAATCAAACCTGTTTTGTAGCATTTAGTGCTATACTTTTGTTTAAGATGATAATTTAAGCTAATTATCATCTATCATTAAATTATTATTGTTAATTTGACTTTTGTTGGTTTGCTAGTTTTGTTTTTATTTAATTTGTAAAGTTATTTTAGTTTATGGTTATATAAGACATTTAAACATAAGAAACTTATGTTACTTTTATACTTGTTTATAATTAAGTAAAATGCTGATAAAATAGTTTAAGATTTTTTCCCTTTAAAGGGATATGCATATATTACTAAAGTTTGAGAAATACCAAGGTAGGCAATGGGAGTCCATTGAAGAACTTTTTGGGTCTGAGTGACATGGTTGGGGCTGTGCCTATGGAAACTGGTCTGGTAACTTACAATACAGAGTGTTTACTAGAAAAGACAAACAGGGAGAGGAGGAAGAACACAATTTAAAGAAACTAGGAAAAACCAAAGTTCATTTCCAAGATACCTGCACTAAAGGACATTCTAAATAATGTTCTTCATGCATCAGAAGAATTATCCCATAGGGACAGTATAAGATGCAAAAAGGAATGGTGAACAAATAAATCATATACTTGTATATGTATATAAATGCAAACAAATATTGTGTCATAAAGCAATAATTATAACATTATATGTGCAGAGAACAGCACATAAGTCAGAAAGGGCTCTCATATTAAAGCACTCATATTAAAGTGCTTAGAAATTAGGTTAAGATATTATTTACCATTATACTTTGCAAGTTCAACAGCAATGCTAAAAATTCCAGGGCAGCACCATGTTGTTTGTGTCACTATAGATTTGTAATATAGTTTGACGTCAGGAAGTGTAATGCCTCTGGCTTTACTGTTTTTGCTCAGGATTGCTTTGGCTATTTGGGGTCTTTTGTTGTCCCATATGAATGTTAGGATTGCTTTTTCTAATTCTGTGAAGAATGTCCTTGATATTTTGATGGGGTTTGCATTGATGGCTTTGGGTAGTATGGACATTTTTATTACAATGATTCTTCCAATCCATGAACAAGGAATGTCTTTCCATCTTTAGGTGTCATCTTTAATTTCTTTCAATAGTGATTTGTAGTTCTCATTGTAGAGGTGTTTCACCTCCTTGGTTAGATTAATTCCTAGGTATTTTATTTTCTTGGTGACTATTGTAAGTGAAACAGAACAGAGAACCCAGAAATCAAACCATGTATTTACAGCCAACTGATCTTTGACAAGGGCACCAAGAACATATATTGGGGAAAAGATTGCCTCTTTAATAAATGGTGCTAGGAAAACTGGATACCCCTATGTAGGAGAATGAAACTTGACCCGTACCTCTCACCATATACCAAAATCAACTCAACATGGATTAAAGACTTAAATATAAGACTGGGAACTTTACAATTCTTAGAAGAAAACATAGGGGAAATGCTCCAGGATTTAGGACTGGGCAATGACTGTATGAATAACACCACAAAAGCACAGGCAACAAAAGAAAAAATAAACAAGTGGGATTATATCAAACTAAAGAGCTTCTGCACAGCAAACAATTAACAGTGTGAAAAGACAACTTCCAGAATGAGAGAAAATATTTGCAAACTACACATGTGACAGAAGATTAATATCCAGAATATACAAAGAGCTCAAACAGCTTTACAGCAAAAAAAAAAAAAAAAAAAAAAAAAATCCAGTTAAAAAGTGGACAAAGGAATTGAATAGACATTTGTCAAAGGAAGACATACAAGTGGCCAACAAGAATATGAAAAAATGCTCAACATCACTAATCATTAGGGAAATGCAAGTTAAAACCACTTTGAGATATCACCTTACCCGAATCAGACTGGCTATTATAAAAAGGACAGAGAATAATGAATGCTGGCGAGGATGTGGAGAGAGGGGAACCCTTCTGCACTGCTGGTGGGACTGTAAATTAGTATGGCCATTATGAAGAACAGTATGGAGGTTCCCCAGACACAACTGATAGAACTACCACATGATTCAGCAATCCCACTACTGGGGATATACCCAAAAGAATGGAAATCATCATGTAGAAGGGATACCTGCACTCCCATGGTTATTGCAGCTCTATTTCCAATAGCCAGGCAATGGATCCAACCTAAATGTCCATTGATGGATGACTAGATAAGAAAATTGGTATATATACACAGTGGAATACTACATAGCCATAAAAAAGAATGAAATTCTACCATTTGCAACAACATGAATGAGCATGGAGAAAATTTTCCTAAGTGAAACAACCCAGGTACAGGAAAAGAAATGCCACATGTTCTCACTTATAACTGGGAGCTGAATCTATAAGTAAACAATAAAGAGAGACAGACAGAGAGAAAGAAAGAATCAACAATCACAGGAATACACTGAACTTTTAGAAAGAGAGAAAAGAACCATGGATGGTTAATAGAGGGGGAAAAGGGGAGTGGAGGGGGAGAAGGAGGGAGACCAATAAGGAATTAGTTAATTGACATAAAAAATGATTGCATATTGCAATGATGAATAAGCTAATTATACTGATCTAACCACCACACATTGTACACAATTATTGAAAATCAACATTGTACCCCACATGTATATATAATAAATTATCTAAAAAACCCACAAAATTCAGGGGCCAGCCCTGTGGCTCACTTGGGAGAGTGCAGCACTGGTAGTTCTGAGACCGTGGGTTCGGATCCTATATAGGGATGGCTGGTGTGCTCACTGGCTGAGTGTGGTGTGGACAACACCGTGCCAAGGGTTGCGATCCCCTTATCAGTCAAAAAACAAAACAACAACAAAAAAACCCCCAAAAATTCAAAGGCAAGTACTAAAAAAAGAACATAAATTCCACACCAGTATAAAGATAAAATGGAAAAAAATTCTCCTTAACAGACTCAATCAATCTTGAAAAGTATTAAAAAAGAAAAAAGAAGCATAGTGAAAATAGGTCACATAGAAATAAAACTGTAGGGTATAGAAACATATTCATTTATATTAAACTTCATTGAAAACAAATGCAATAAACACAAAATCCTAAAAGGCTCAATTGACCAGGGAGATATAAAAATCCTAAGCTTGTAGGTATCTAATAAAATAGCTTCAAAATCTGTAATGCAAAAATTGATAGAACTATAGGAAAAGAAATGGACAAAATTGCTATCATAGTGGAAGATTTCAATATACATTCCTCAATGTATAAGAGTAAATATATAGAAGTTTTGAGCAACCACAATTAACAATCTTGATCTAATGGGCATATATAGAACTCCACACTCAATTATTAAAGGATATCTATTTTTCTCTATACCATAGGAAACATTTATAAAAATTGATCATATACTGGTCTGTAAAGCAAATTTTAACACATTTCACATTACTGATACCGTATAGACCACAGTTTCTTATCATAATGCAATTGATCTAAAAGGCAATAACAGAAAAATTTTAAATTATTATATATTCTGAATTAATTAAAAACTCTTTGAAATGAATAAAAGAATAATGGAAATTTAAAGAATGTTTAGAACTAAATAATGATAATAGTACATATCACATGTTTAGGATGTAGAGAAGTTAGTATTACCTGTATTTAGAAGTAACTTTATAATCATAAAATGTGTATATTAGAAAAAATGTTTATTTTAGAAAAGAAAAAAGACTTTAAGTTAATGAGCAAAATAATCAACTAAGAAATTAGAAAAACAATAGCACAATAAATCAAAAAAAGTAGGAGAGTGGATAAAAGTACAGTAAAGATAAAAAAAGCCAAACGTGTCTTTTACAAAACATTAATAAAGATAAACCTCTATCATATTAATCAAGAAAAAAAGAAAAGGCATAACTGAACAGTATTAGGAATAAAAAAAGGAACTATAACTGTAGACACAGAAGAGATTAAAACATGACCATTGTAAATGGGCTTACTTTATTTCTCTTTCTGTTAGTTCATTATTTGGGTATATAAATGCAACTGATTTGGGGGCATTTATTTTGTATCCTTCAACATTGCTGAAATTATTAACCAGCTCTAGAAGTTTTCTGATAGAGTCTTTAGGTTTTTCCATTTATAGTATCATGTCATCTGCAAATAGGGACAGTTTGACTTCATCTTTTGAATCTGGATTCACTTTATTTCTTTCTCTTGCCTGATTGCTCTAGCTAGTATCTCCAGTGCTATGTTAAGCAGAAGTGGTGAGAGTCAGCATCCTTGTCTTGTTCCTGTTTTTAAGAGAAAAGCCCTCGGTTTTTCCCCATTCAGAATGATACTGGCAGTAGGCTTGTCATAAATGGCTTTTATTGTGTTGAGATACTTTATACCTAATTTGTTGAGAGTCTGTATCATGAAGGGATGTTGAATTTTGTCAAGTGCTTTTTCAGCATCTGTTGAGATAATCATATGGTTTTTGTCCTTGACTTTGTTGATGTGAGGTATCACATTTATTGACTTGTATGTTGAACCATCCTTGCATCCCTGGGATGAATTCCACTTGATCATGGTGTATAATTTTTTTAATGTGTTGCTGTATTCTGATGGTTAATATTTTGTTGAAGATTTTCACATGTATGTTCATCAAGGATGTTGGCCTGTAATTTTCTTTTTTTTTTTTTTGTTGTGTCTTTATCTGGTTTTGGTATCAGAGTTATGTTGGCTCATAGAATGAGTTTGGGAGAGTAGCTTCTGTTTCAATTTTTTGGAATAGTTTGAGGAGAATTGGTATTAACTCCTCTTTAAAAGTTTGATAGAATTCAGATGTAAAGCCATCGAGACCTGGACTTTTCTTTGTTGGCATATTGCTGATTACCACTTCAGTCTCGTTGCTTGTTATTGGTCTGTTCAGGTTTTCTATCTCTTCTTGGTTCAGTCTGGGTAGATTGTATGTGTCTAGAAACTTTCCCATATCTTTCAGGTTTTCATATTTGTTGTCATACAGTTGTTTATAATAGTCTCTAATGATTCTTTGTATTTCTGTGGGATCAGTTGTAATGTCTCCCTTTTCATTTCCAATTTTTGTTATTTGGGTCCTCTCTCTTCTTTTTTTTGTTAACCTAGCTAATGGTTTGTCTATTTTATTCTCAAAAGACCAACTTTTTGTTTTTTTGATCTTTTCTATTGTTTTTTGGGTCTCTATTTCATTTAGTTCTGCTCTGATCTTAATTATTTCTTTCCATCTACTACATTTAGGATTAGGTTGTTATTGTTTTTCAAGTTCTTTGAGGCATAGTGTTAGGTCATTTATTTGAAGTTTTTGCATTTTTTTGATGTAAGTGTTTATTGCATTAAATTTTCATCTTAGTACTGCTTTTGCAGTATCCCACAGATTTTGGTATGATGGGAACAATTTAACCAAGGAGGTGAAAGATCTCTACAATGAGAACTACAAACCATTACTGAAAGAAATTAAAGACACAAAAAGATGGAAAGATATTCTATGCTCCTGGGTTGGAAGAACTAACATTGTGAAAATGTCTATACTACCCAAAGTGATCTACAGATTCAATGCAACCCCCCTCAAAATACCCATGATATTCTGCACAGAAATGGAAAAAACAATATTAACATTCATATGGAACAACAAAGGACCATGAATAGCTAAAACAATCCTAAGCAAAAAAAAAAAAAAAAAAAAAAAAAAAAAAAAAAAAAAAAAAAAAAAAAA